>NW_027430293.1:0-8446 GCF_044706935.1 Curcuma longa | reverse complement strand
GTTTCATTTACGAGGTAAACCCAACATGGTGCATAATCGACAATTCAAAAAATCTTGACCCTTAACCAGTTAAAGTTTACAGTTCAAGATCGTTAGTTATGGTTCGCCGCCGGTTCAATGGTCCATAGTTATTATATTATATTATATTTTTTTAAAAAGTATCAGCTCCAACGGACAAGGCGAATGGGTGGGTTTATAAATGGAAAATTGACTTCAATGAAAAGGTATCATAATCCCACAGGAAAATTCAATACAATTGGATTTGTTTACATTAAATGACTTTTAATGTTATAATATTATTGGATAAGGCACATTTGTTCTAAAGAAAGCCGTAGTTTGTTCTTCACTAATTTTGTGTTTTTAATTTTATATTTAAGTTTATTTACGTGTTTTTTAAACAAAAGGAATGAGCAAGGAATTCATTCTTTATTCTTCTCTCCAACTATCTGCTCAAAGTAAAACATTTCTATCTCTATTCCTAGGCTCTTTCCACTCTAAATTTGTATCCTCCATTTTGTCACACCCTTCCCTTGAATGTCACTATTTTATAATTATCATCACTTTTATTATAATAATGTATCATAAACCACTAAACCAATTGTTTTTTTAATCTAACATTAACATTTTATATTTAGTGTGATATCACACAAGTTATATCTTTTTATCAATTTTGTATGCTCGGTGGTAGGCTTCACTAAATTTTATGTTTGAACAAATTATATCATTTGACAAATTATTGTTGAGCATATCATATAAGTTAAATGTTCTCTATAAACTCAATAAGTTAGATATTGGATGGATAAAAAGAATAATAGAATAAGACCAATAAGGGATCTGCTAAGAGAACTAAATGGGATGAACAAATTGAATGAGTTGAAAGTGGAATAGTCCCACATTGGAAAATTTGAGACAAATGGGTTGGAAAATTAGTTCCAATAAAAATGTGGAATAGTCCCACATTGAAAAAAAATGAGTTGTTTTACATTGAATCATACTATTAAAATGTTATGAATATTGTTGAGACACTTTATTGATTGAAAAAATCTAGGCTGTTGTGTGAACCGACTATTTATGCCGCTGGCTCACAGTTAATTTTGGGCCTGTGGGTCTATTGTGAGGTTGCCTTGGAAGGGGAGTTGTGGTTTTTTCGAGTGTGGCTTCTTTGCATTGCATTTTCATTGCGACTTTACTTTTAATAAGTTTTAGATTGGTACTTCATTATTTGACTGCCAGTCTCAATTTATTTATCTGTCAATAAAAGAAAATAGGTTAATATGGGCATCTTCTAAGTCCATATGTACAGCTTGACAAAACTAAAGGTGTGAGTTCTATGGATACTAAAACACTATTAAAAATGATTTTAAGAGATGACCTAAATATTACTAGCGATATAGTCTAGATAAAGAGGTCAATGAAGGCTAAGAATTATGTAGTCAACATCAAATAGTTGGACTGTTTAGGTAGAATTTAGATGAGGTGTATGGACCTATAACTATTCTATTTCTTCTACTTTTTCCATGTTATTTAGTTATAAATAAAATTTGGAGAATTCGTACGATTGATTTATATCCAAGCAAGAATCATGAAGAAGTAAATCACTTCTTGTCCTGAAATTTCCTATAAAATTTCACATGATTTGAATGCCATTTTTTCTATAATTATCTTATATAATTTTAAATGTCTGAGATAATGTGTTTGTATTCCTGCAGCTTCAGGATGAAGTTATTATTTCAGATGCTGAGAGGCTGAAAATGACGCAAGCTAATGTCAAGCTAGTTAGTCTCAACAATTTTGTGGTAACTTGTAAATTTTTTGGTAAATTGCACTAAGTGCCTATCGAAGGTTTTGGTGCATGAAATTTTCAAAAAATTTCAAATTATTCTTTGCACTCAGATCGATCTATCATTCATTCACTGACTAAATGTCACCTAGCATTTTTGTGTATTATTTTCATCCTTGTTAGCAAATAGTTAGTTTGATTGTAATTAAAAATTTGAAAACTCCTAAACATTACTCTTGACATACCCCCACCAATCTCTTCACCATTTCCCGTGCCACTCTTTATTGATCTTTCGTGCTAAGAATGTTGGCCCATATCACTTGATACTAGTGAACAAGGGGTGTGCTTTCACCTTATGCCAATATGTTGGGTCCTTGAGCAAGAGTGTAGCTTGATTAGGCTGATAAAGTTGCCATGAAGCTAGAATGGCTTATCAATGGCAGATAAAAGGGAGTGTCAGAAGGGGTGCAAATCATCTTGGAGTAGAAGGGGATGGGACATTAGGATGGAGTTTTAGCATTCAAAAGGTGAAATTGGTAACTAAAAAGAGATAACTTATAGCATGTAATTGATATATAGTCATTTGCCCCCATCATTCATAAAGAGATCCTTAAGCTTCTCAACCTCTACCATAATTAGCTCCCGCTCCCATTTTTCGTGATCAATTTTCTTTCAACCAAAAACCGTTAGGAATTCCATTAGCCCCAAGGAGCATTCCTTCTTACGGATGGCAATTGACCTGCCTTGATGGGAACCTGCATCAACCACCTTCTTCCCCATGACAAGGTTGAGCATGTTGGCTAGGCTTGATCCTGCCCCACATAAGAAGAGGGGTTGGGCAGGGTTTGGGAGGAAGGATTGTATGATAACCTACTCCTGGGCTCAAATGAGAGGTTAAATCCTCACCCCTTCCCCCATGGCAATTGCGATTCCTATTCTTGTTGGGTGGTCTCCTCATTATATAGGAGATTAGCCGTGACTAGTTCTAACACAGTTCAATCATCAACCTAACTTTAGCCCTTTTGTTGATAAAAGTGCTTGGCATGTAATCTTTCCAACTTTGAAGCCATTGCTTATCACTGTTCCCCCATTTATATAACCCCCTTCCAAATAGGTGAGATATCTTATAGAAGAGGATGGCCTTGCTAAGATGATAACGAGCTTCTCTAGTTGAGATCCCCCATGAAGAAGAAAGTAAAAAGAGGCAGAGAAGAGGGTAAGAGAGGGAGGAAGAAGAGAAGAATGGGAAAATAAGAGGTTGAAGGCTTGGGCTGTCATTACTTAGAACAAGAAAAGGGGGATGGAGGGGAGAGAAAAGAAAGGAGAGGAGGAAAAAAATATTCAAGGTTGATTTCTTTGTGATTGGTAGGAGGAAAATGATATTGGGGTATAAGGACCAAATTATCCATTAGTCATCTATTTGTGGTTGCAGTTAACATCAACAATCCTTTTCATGATCACCAAATTACACATCAGCCTTCCCTCTCCTTTAAGGTCACAGTCAGGCTGACAGACTCAACTGCAAGCATTGACCATGGTGGTGGTGATCCCAATGAAGAGTGACACAAGTACTTTCAACAAAGTCAAATTGTGCTACCCTTGGAAGTTGGCTCGCCAATCATTGTGATAAAGTGAGCTCTGCCGAAGGACATCGTCATATCAGCATTATCAAGATAACTAGTGATCTTTTTATTTGGGTTCTCGGCATGCACAGTGGTGAGGAACATCAGTGAGATGGTAAGAGGAAGAAAGACATTAATTCGTTGATGTAAAGGGTGGTGAGTATGCATGTTTGAGGGGGTAGACAAGGCAAACTACGCCAAGGGTGACAAGGAGTGGTCAGCAGCCTAGGCGATCCAATAGGGTTTGGTGTGTAATGGCTGGAGTAGGTGCAATGGGTGTAGGATGGTAATGCAACAGTAGTATTAGGGCAAAACATCCATGATGTCTTTGGTGTAGCCCTTTGGCAATTCGTTAAAGTAATTGATGCAGAGGGGCATTGCTGCACCAATTGTGTAGTTGAAATTTTCCTTCTGAAGTAATTATAACCTCGTGCTGAGTGTTAACAAGTGACCTTTCAATGAGTATTGCCAATGTGTTAAGGGGAAGTGATGTGGTATGGGGGAAAATCATACCAAGGTGTGACAGGCCAATGAAAACTAATGAGAGAAGACAAAAATAATTCAATATTTATATACATAATTTTATAAGGTGCAGGGCTAACTAAACTCTGAAGAATTAACTTGTAACATAAAGGTTATTAATATTTTTGAAAATAAATTTTCTACATGTTGCCTATTTATATATTCTGTCATGTCATAACAATTTTGTGCTTTACCTCTATATTAATCTTGTTTCCGATCGGGGCTAATATGGCCAGCTTCAATAAGACTTATTTCTTGTTAGCTGAAATATGTCACCCAGGATGCTGATTGCAATACTGAAACCTTTCAGTCATGCCATAATACTTATGAGCTGATCTAATCTTGTTTCAGTATCAGGTCTAATATTGCCAACTTCAATAAGACTTATTTCTTGTTATCCGAAATGTGTCACCTCAGGGTGATGAGTGCAAATTCAAAACCTTTCAAGGGCACCTAGTACACTTTACCCTTTCTTTACTTGGTTGTTGTAATTATATTGCGGTATTTCAGCTCCAAAGGCATTTTCAAGCAGACAGTTTTCAGTGGATTCAAAGATTGAAACAGAAAGAACAAACACTTCTGAGGCGTCTTTTGAGGGTAGGAAATATTGTCATTTCATTATAGGAATATAAATGATATAATCATATCTGCAACTGCACTAACATAATATGTTGGAAAGGTCATGAGGATAGTGGAAGCTCTGGAGAGTAAGGGTTACAGGATACCTCTGATGAAAGGTGAAGCTGAATTGGCTGAGAAGTTGGCTGCAATTGCAAGACAAGTAGGTCATCTGTTTAAATCCCATATATTTAATCTTTTTTTCCCGAATGTTCTTACTGAAATGTCATTTGATTCACTTGAAGCTGAAAGGTCCTGGAGCAGAGTTATCGAGAAGGGTACATAATCTTCTTTCTGTAACCCGCATGCATGCCAACGCTGGTGATTTCAGAGATTCCATCCATATTCTAGGGTCAGCAAAGTTGCAGGAGCAAAGCCTTTGTGATTTGCAAGAGGTAAGGTTATTATAGCTCTCTCTATATGTGGTCGTCCTCTTCAATAATTTTTTGTTATTCTTTTGTTAGGCACTTCAACAAGAAACTGAAGCGATTGCTAGGTTGGGCAATGTCTTGAAGCGAGATGTGAGAGATTTGGAGATCATCATGTCTGAGGGCACGGAAATGTTGGAAGATGGTAGGCAGATTTTGAAATCCAATAGTTTATAATTAGTTTTCCTCCACAAGTGACTTTACTGCTAGGAGGTAGCTGAAGGAAACGAAATATACTGTACAGCGATGGAAGTGGATGAAAGTATGCTAATTCAACTCAACTAAACATCCTTGTATTTTGACAATACATTTTTCACTTCGGACCACTTCATTTTTTTTGACAAAATGTTTCCAGCAAAGAATATCAACAAAGTCTTTGGCAATTCTAAGAGCAGAATTTTATCTACACTATGATTCTGTTGCAGGTGTTTTATTATTTTCATTTTATTCTATTTAAGATTTTTTGGAATCTTAGCCAAATAATACGTTATGAATTCCCCTTGCAAAAATGCAATCTTTCTTATCATATGATAGTTATCCTGCTAGCTGTTAGTGTTTGATATGTTTGCTTTGTGCTGAATTTGTTTTCGGTAAATTCTTAAAGGGTAAGTTTCAGAATTTTCAAAAGATGTATCAAGGTTGCATTTCAGATTTTTCAAAAGACGCATTTGATTTCTAATGTACCTATTCCATCCACAGTTCATTTCATTTGTATTTTTTGAAGGCATTTAAGTCATATTTTATTAAAAAAATATTTTGTTGGTTCTGATGCATAAAATAACATTGAGCTCCGTGCTTACTTTATCGCTTTTTATTCACACAATTTGTATTATCAAAAAATTAACATTCCATCTTGCTGGAATTTCAATAGAGTAAAAATACTTTCTTATCTTTTTTTTTTTTTTGGTTCACACAATTTGTCTTATCAAAAATCAACATTTGATGGGATTTCAAGAGAGACATACTGACGGGAGGAGTAAACAAGTAAATTCTAAAAGGTAACCTAAAACTTCAGCGCCTCTCAAACTTTGAAGATAGAGTGTTCTTCGAAAAAAATAATTAAGGTTTCAGTATAACAGCTCATTCAACATTTTCTCACCAATTTTTTAAAAGATTTTCTTACGTATATTTCTAGTTTATTTGTTTATTTATATTGATTACAATAGAAACACTTATTTTAGGATTATTTTGTCATATATTTCTATGTAGTTAAGGTTTTTTTTTTTTGTAAAGTTGATGTTACAAATAAAATCATTTCATTATAAATGATTAATTTTCTTATATGAGATATTGTATAGTTAGCAAACGAAAAATATATATATTTAGAGGTTCAAATTTCTTCAACTTATTAGTAGTATTTTTTACAATTTCAAAACTTAAAAGATGATGTTAGTAGTTCCAAACCGTAACACGGTAGTGCTGAACATTATTCTCTAGCATAACTCTGATACTAAACTTTCTATTGTGGTGTTGATGATTTAAATTCAGCACCTATTGGTTCTGTGTCAATTTGCACAGAATCATAACTTCGTTTACGAGACTTAGGACTAGGCTTGTATACCATATCTACCTTTTCCATATCATCTCTTCCATTATAAGTCAAAATTCATTGATGAATTTAGTCATTTCAGATTAGATTGATTCCAACTCCTGTTGATTTATTAGATGCATCGGGAGCTCAAATGTGCCCTGATTTGTTGGTTTAAGGCCTTCCAATATTGATCAAATGTTTTCTAAGAACAACACTATAGTGGTGTTGATCTTCGAAAATTAGCACCACCTATGTGAAAAGAACTGAACATTGTGGTGTTGATTTTCGAAGACTAGCATCACTATGGTTCTAGTTTTTGATGACCAACACCACTATAGCGATGGTCTTCAAAAATCAACACCACTTTCTGTGCCAGGTGGAACGCGACTATAACTTCATCTACATGTTTCAAGACTAAGATTGAACATTATATATATCTTCTACACACTCATATCTCTTGCAATTTTTTTGAAATCTGAATCCTCTAGGTTCATCAATGGATTTCGGTCAAAATCTATTGATAGACTTAGAGAGCTATGATCGGTACCATTCCAATTTGTGTAGGCTTATTAGGTGAACCTTAGTCCAAATATACCCTCACTAGCAATGCTTAAAACCATTTTGAACTTTTAGAAGGTAGTGATGTTGGTTTTGGAATACTAGCACCACAAATAGTGCTGGTCTTCATACACCAACATCATAGTCTGTGGCAGTTAGCATGCGATCATATCTTTGGCTACATGTCTCAGGACTAGGATTGGATACCATATATGCATTCTACACACTATTACCTTCCATATCATTTTAAATTTTTAGAAATCTGAGCCTCTTAGGTTCATCAATGTGTTTCGGTCAAAATCAATTAATGGACTTAGAGAGCTTTGATTGAGTCCATTCCAACTATTATAGATTTTTGTAGTGCCTTAAAATCAGATTGTGCCCTCCATTATCATCTCTAAGCATCCCTAGCATTTTTGAAAAGGTTTAGAATGTTTTAGACTTTGTGCCAATTGACATGATCTGATAACTTTTATTTAGAAACTTAGAACTAGGATTGGACACTATGTATGCATTCTACACACTATTACCTACCATAACATTTCATGTTTTCAAAAATCTGAGTCCCCTAGGTCTATCAATGGATTTTGATCAAAATTCATTGATGAACTTAGAGAGCTTTGATCAAGCTCACTCCAACTCCTGTGAGTTTAGGAGGTGAACTTGAGTCTGATATGCCATGGTTGACTATTTGAAAGCCCTTTCAGTAGTTCTCAAAATGATTTTAAACTTTCATAAGGCTGTGGTGCTGATTTCCTAATACCAACACCAGAATGGTGCTAATCTTCATACACTAGAACCACAGTCTATGCCAGTTGGCACGCGACCATATCTTCGATTACATGTCTTAAGATTAGGATTGGACACCATGTATATATTCTACACACTATTATCTTTCATCCCATTTCAAATTTTCAGAAATTCAAGTCCCCTAGGTCCATCAATGAGTTTCGTTCAAGATCCATTAATGGACTTAGAAAGCTTTGATTGGAGCCATTCCACGCCATTAGGCTAATCAAGTGCACCAGAGTCTGAATATGACCTCGTTGACTGTTTGAAGGCCCTCCCAGTAGTGCTCAAAACCATTTTAAACTTTCAGAAGGTTGTGGTGTTAGTATTCGAAAACCAACACCATAATCTATATAGTTGGCATGTGATCATAACTTCATCTACATGTATTAGAATTAGGATTGGACACCATGTTTACATTTTCCACACTATTACCTTCCATATAATTGTAAATTTTTAAAAATTCGAGT
The DNA here is from genome assembly GCF_044706935.1 of Curcuma longa. NCBI lineage: Eukaryota > Viridiplantae > Streptophyta > Magnoliopsida > Zingiberales > Zingiberaceae > Curcuma > Curcuma longa. Next base: position 128 of record NW_027430293.1, on the reverse strand, counting down.
CCCCTAGGTCTATCAATGGGGTTTGGTTAAAACCCATCATGTGGCTCATAACTTCTTGTATTAGGATTAGAAATATATTTATAAACCATATATATATATATATATATATATATATATATATATATATA
>NW_027430292.1:0-4822 GCF_044706935.1 Curcuma longa | reverse complement strand
GCTGCTTTTATGGTCCCTTCAAATACTATTGGATATAATAGTGGGCCCAACAGGGACTAAGTTAGGAATCCCTCATGATGATGTGGCAAGTAAATGGACGAGTATAAAATGAGTACTGTGAATAATAGAAGGATTTTGATTTTGGTAAATTAACAGTGACTCAAGTCACTGTCACACACGCTATTTGTTCCTCCTGTTTTTAGCGCCACAAACTATTAGTGACGAAACTTACGGGAGGACGCGGATCGGATTTTATTGGATTCAAATAATTATAATCGAGTATACGTCACTATCTGAAATCTTCAATACTCAATGATTTTTTAAAACATAAAATATTAATAAAATAAATGATTATATTCATAATAAAAATAATAATTTTAAATAATAAAATAAATAGAAAAAAGATAATAATCATAAATTTTATATTTAATTATTTTTATTAAAATTTTTATTCATAATTATATCATCCTAAAAATATAAAATGTATGACCTAATAAAAAAATGCTCGGTTAAAATATCCCATCTCAATTTCAAGCATAATCCAGAATTCATCAAGTTCAACTAATAAATTGTATTATTAATAATAATGTACTTTAGAGCAATGAGCATAGATAAATAAAAAATAATGATTCTAGCCCTAAACATAATCAAAATCATAAATAAATTCCAACATCAAATCTTATATACCAAAGATGATTCAACTCTAAGAATGAAAATTTTTCAAACAATCAAAATCGTAGTCTTGAATAGCAATTGGTTGGCTTGTAACAACATCAAATGAATCAATTTCAAGCTTCGTTAACTCTACAAAATATAAGAAATAATGATCAGATGTAAGTCAATTCTAATAAAAATAAAATCTTTAAGAAAAGAAGTGATACCATTATCTAGCATTTCAATTTCACGCAAATCTTCTTCAACATTAATTAGTTTTGAATCCATTTGAAATCAATCTTGAGTACAAATCAATGCTTGAACTATTTTTAAAGATAAAGAACTTCTAAAAGCATCTAAAGCACGTCTGCCAGTGCTAAATGTCGATTCAAAAGCACCTGTGGATACCAGAACAACTAATACATCTCGAGTCACTTTGGAAAGAATTAGAAATCCGTGAGCATTTACTTTTCACCATAATAATATATCAAACATTTCATTATCATCCTCAACATCCTCACCCAAATATTTCTCCAACTCAGATTTTACAAGTTCAATTCTTCCCCCCAACTTATACTTCTTAAATTGATCTTTCAAGTACATTCTCGATGCCAAATTAATGTTTGACTGAGATTTTTCAGTTCCAAGTGAAAATAATGGTTGGCTAAACGAATGTGTTGGGCTTTGAGGACTCTCATACATAAATTTATAGTCCAAAAACAATTCTAACATGTCGTTCTTCACCTTTTCTTTCATCATTGCACTTTTTACAACATCTTCATAAATTGTATCAAAGGAAAAAAAATCAATAACTTCCAATTTATATCGAGGATTATAAAATCATATTCATTTTATCAATTGATCCTCAATATTTATCAAACTTCTCTTTCAATTTTCTGGACATCACATTCAATTCATGATCATCACCATTCAACCATTGCCTAAGAAGCATATCTACAATACTAATTTTGTGGAATACTATATTAGAAGTGACATAGTGTAAACTTATCAAAATAATTCAAAAAGTTCAATAACAAATCAACCCTCACCCATCACTTTCTATCGTAGTACCATTATGTGGTGGTTTCGAAAGATCAATTACATATATCCAAGATCTACATCCTCATATGCATCAAAAGCTCTCTTAAGACATGTAGCAGATTCTAACATCAAATAGGTAGAATTCCATCGAATAGGTATATCAAGTGTCAATAATTTATTTGTTTCTAATTTTTCAATCTCAACACATTCTATAAACTTTTTGTACCTAGCTGGAGAGTTTCTTATATATCTTATTGCTCCTCTAATTCAAGAGATAGCAGATCGTTCATCCTTACCCTTTAAACCATCATGTACAATCAGATTAACAATGTAGGCAATGCACCTCATGTGCATATATTGTCCTCCCAAAATATTTGTACCTCATCTATCAAACTTCTTTTGTAAAGACACTGGCACCATCATTTGATGAAGCATTATCAATTGTGACAGTAAAAATCTTTTCGATTCCCCAATCAAGTGTTGGCTCAGAATCTACAAAAACCACACCGGCAGAAAGCAAAGAGGAAAAAAACGAGAAAAGGCACCGAGGAATAAAACCCAACGAAAGGAGAAAAGATTTATTGCAGTGAATTGTTTTCTACATGATTCTGCTTTGTATTTATACACAAACCATGATAAGACTTAACGTCACTTAAACCATAAAATAAATGCCACGTAAGCCATAAAATAGGAAAGGATAAATCACTATCGCCGTAGGATAAGCATGACTAAATCCTAAAAGTTATATATAAAAAAAATGTTAACTAAAATCTATTAGGATTATTTGCTAACATTACTCCCCCTAATCCTGATATGACTGTAAATCATGAACGTCAAGTAGTTGTCGCATGGCAGCTAACTTCACTCCCGGTAATGCTTTCGTTAATACATCGGCTCGCTGTTCTCCGGTATTAACGAACTCAACCTCAATCTGTCCCTTTTCAACACATTCTCTGATAAAATGAAATTTTGTATCTATATGTTTGCTTCGACCATGGAATACCGGATTCTTCATGAGAGCAATGGCAGATTTGTTATCAACAAATAACGTTATCGGCTTCGGCTCTACACCAGTTAATTCGCTGGCAAGGCTCCTTAACCATAAAGCATGACAGGCCGCAGTTGTGGCTGCCATGAACTCTGCCTCACAAGATGAAAATGCCACTGTCTTCTGCTTCTCTATCTTACTCTCTTTAGAGGTCAGAATTGTATTTTCATCTTCTATAGCTTCTTCGTTAACGAAAACACCTAGTTGAATCATCTCTCTACCATGCCCCTTCATTGGTCTTTTCAGTGTTACAACTGTTTGCCCTGGAAGTTCTCCTCTGTGGCCAGCTGCTCTCATTTTATTAGCTAATGAAACAAGTTCAGTGACTTTTGAGCTATCCAGAAAATTCTCATAAAGTTTGAGTCCCTCAACTACATTTACCATCATGCCATCATTTGTTTCTCTGGTCAGGAATTCTTTTGGAGTTGATATTACTTTCAGAATTCCATGTTGATCCGAAGTCATAATTGTCTTGTCTCCACAATCAGAATCTTGATTACCATGCGCACAACCAACTTCCGACTTATTATCACCGGTTCCAAATGCATTCTTTCCATCCTTCAGACAAGAGTTGTCCTCTGAGCTATGTGGATTGTAGTTTCCATCCTTTTCATTGAGAGGCAAGGAATCCTTGACCGATGACATCTGCACATTGTTTTGGTTTATCTTGATAGATTTCAGTTCCTCCTCCATTGCTTTGTACCAGCAAGCCTCGGTTGCAGCCTCTTGGTAACATGTCGGCTCTTCAGATATCACCATCATCACCTCTTCATCAATACCAACCACTTCCTTAGTGTTGGCGTAGATATCGGCAAGCGACCTATAACGGACTGGCCCTTCATAAGACTCGGGTGTATTTGATTCTGAAGATGAGGTAGCTGCATGGATGCTCGATGATGGTGTAGATGGACTTGACACTCTTGTCATGGGCACCACGCCTACTGGAGGTGGTGGTGAACATCTTCCACCCCTGCCTTAGCATCTGCTGCAACAATCGGCTCGTCGGAATAGGATGCATCCAACATAATAAACTCCGGCAAGTTTTCTTCATTGTTAGCACCTGCATTCCATGTTGTAGGATCGAGTGCACGTGAGAGGGGGGGTGAATCACGTGCTTTTTAAAAATTCGTTCGTTTACCGTTCGTTTAAAATTAGTTAGAAAAGTTAAGCTTTGAAAAACCGTGCAGCGGAAAATAAGAAGTACGAAGCGGGAAATTAACACAGGAGAACACAAAGCGATTTTACTTCGTTCGGAGCCTTCGGCGACTCCTACTCGAAGGCCCAGGTTCCTTGAACCTTTACGTTGGGCAATCCACTAAAATCCTCAACCGGTGAAACCTCCGGTTGAGTGATCCGATACAAGGTAGGAAGTGTGACACCCCCACACTCCCTAATAATTAAGTACGAAAAGGTTAATAAAAAGTTCGTTACCCAACACAGACAGAATATCTGAAGCCACTCGGGTGTTGGGGTCAGTCTTCCGACAGCGGCTGGACGAAGTTGAATCAGAGCATCAACTACAGCAGGGTGACGAGGAAGTAGAAGCGCAAGAGCCTTGACCGAACGAATTTTGTTGAAGCACTGTTTTCTTTAATTCCAAAGAGAACGACGTCTTTGAAACCTTCGGTTAATTCCTTTATATAGGAATGCTTGAGGCTTCGATTTCATCAGGATCCGAATATTTGTTGCTGATTTTATCCGCTGCTTTAATTAATTTCTCCACGGCTTTAATTCATATCCTCTCAAGTGTACCGAAGCTACATTTCCATCCATGAGGACAACAGATCCTTAATGCATGTCAAAGAGTTAGCGTGTCTTCATCATATAGCAAGAAGAAAATTATTTATTATTGAAAAGGATAATTTCTTCACCGAAGCTACATTTCAATATAAAAATAAATATTTTATACTTAATGCATGTCAACGTGTCTTCATTATAGCAAAGAATATTTTATTATTATTGAAAAGAATAATTGCTTCACTTTAGCAAGATTAATAGAATAATGCTTGATTATTGGTAGGAGTAATTTTGCAGAAAGACCCCTATAAAATCATGTTAGTGCAACAGTAAATCTTAGCA
>NW_027430291.1:0-4694 GCF_044706935.1 Curcuma longa | reverse complement strand
CCTTACCCTTCTCTCCCTTTCCCTCACCTCCTCCCAAACAGAGTATTCATCTCCAATGAATCACAATTGTCTAACAAATAAATCAACAAAAGATAAAGCTCATTCCTAATTTGCGACCTCACGGGGAATGCCAACTATAAAAATTCACAGGTCGCTTGACAAGTTCATATTTTTAGTACAACATACTCAGAACTCTGTCACTGCTCAACCAAGATGGGTCATTGGCACATTCTGTCCGAGAGATATTGATAGTTCAGGGATTCAATGAGTAAGAACATGAAGCTGGTTTCAGAAACAGAGGTCGGATTCGGAGTGAGAGAAAACAAGAAACCAAACAGTTCTTTAGAATCATAACCCTAGAAGAAAGAACGAAATCCATGTAGCAGTAAATACTTAAGATCTGCATGCGAAAGCTAACAAACACATTATTTATCCAAGTTGTGAAAGAGTTGTTAGACAAAACAAACATCTTTATAAATCAAGAATAGGCATTCACTTGATCACGGAGTTCTGATAAGAAATGTAGACATTTGAGCCTAATTACAGGCCAGATAGGAAGCAGATAGATCCTCTAGAACATAAGGCATACAGGGGACTACATGCAGAAATACTCGTCCAGTTGTTTGTGAGGCAAGAAGGCAAGCAATTTGAAGAAACTATGTTAATTCAGTAAAGAAACGATCCACCTACGAAACCGAGCGATTTTTAAAGCTTGTCTTCTACTCCGACCGACTTGCAAATCTCTCGACCTTGGCGTCGCTGAGATTAATCCCCACCATGGCCTCCCCAAGGCCGGAGCTCACTTCCGCAAGGATCTCTGGGTCGCTGTAATGGGTTACCGCCTGCACGATGGCTCTCGCCCTTCGCGCTGGATCGCCACTCTTGAAGATGCCAGAGCCAACGAACACGCCATCACAACCGAGCTGCATCATAAGGGCGGCGTCGGCCGGGGTGGCCACTCCTCCTGCAGCGAAGTGGACGACGGGGAGCCTTCCCAGCTGTTTGGTCTGCATGACAAGGTCGTAAGGGGCGGCGATGCGCTTGGCAAAGGTGAAGACCTCGTCGTCGTCCATGTTGCGCAGGGCGCGAATGTCGCCCATGACGGAACGGACGTGGCGAACGGCCTCGATGATGTTGCCGGTGCCAGCCTCGCCCTTGGTGCGTATCATGGCAGCGCCCTCGCGGATGCGGCGGAGGGCCTCGCCGAGGTCGCGGCAGCCACACACGAAGGGTACGCGGAAGTTGTGCTTGTTGATGTGGTTCTGGTCATCGGCAGGGGTCAGCACCTCGCTCTCGTCCACATAGTCGACGCCGATGGCTTCCAGGATCTGCGCCTCGACAAAGTGTCCGATGCGTGCCTTGGCCATGACAGGGATGGTGACGGCGCGCTTGATCTCCTTGATGAGGCCGGGATCGGACATGCGGGCGACGCCGCCCTGGGCGCGGATGTCGGCGGGGACGCGCTCCAGCGCCATGACGGCGCAGGCTCCGGCCTCCTCAGCGATGCGGGCCTGGTCGGGGGTGACGACGTCCATGATGACGCCGCCGCGCAGCATCTGGGCCAGTCCCACCTTGACGGAGAAGGTCGAGGACTTCTTAGGCTCCAGGGCGGCGCCGTTGCCGTAGACCATGACCATGCCGTCGTCGGACATGTTCGACGAATATCTACTCTTTCCGACCTTCCGACGATAACCAGAAAGAAAGAGGATTGAAATGGCGGCGGTCAAGCGAGCCCTAAAAAGCAATATAGCGAGCCGTGGAAGCTTCTCGCGTCTTCCTTATCGCATCTCTGTTGCGGGCGCACGCGTATTTGTATGCGACCCGGGCAGAGGAAGAGGAGCGGTTGGTCGGCCCAAATTTGACCACTTGTTCTCTTCTCGATTTAATCCCTTTATTCTGATTTCGGAGGAAAAAAGAGTATATATTAAAAAGGGATGTTAGGGGCGCCACGACCAAATTTATATTCTAAAAAAGGTAAAGTTTCAAATTTTTTAACAGGTGCAGCTGATTTCAATTTATGTCTCTCATCTCTAGCTGCCTTCATTTATGTTTTTTCAAGATCCGGTAAGTATTCTGGAGGACCCATATTTGACTCGAGTCTAATCCGGGCCTCGCCCATGGGTTCGGTCGGCTCCCGTCACGGTCTATCCCTAAAGGCCGAAAGAAGTCAAATGAAGTCAAATTATCTATTCGGCTCGGCATAGTTCAGTTCTGCTCGGTCGGGATCGCGCAGTTCAGTACTGCCATCCGGCGAGCTCAGCACTGCTACCCGGCAGCTCAGCACTGCTATCCGGCAGCTCAGCACTGCTACCCGGCAGCTCAGCACTGCTCATCCGGCAGCTCAGCACTGCCATCCGGCACCTCCACCCAGGCCACTCAACACTCAGCTCAATTCTGCCAATTCCACTCGGCACAGCCCAGCCTCCATTCGAATCATATTTTATTTAAAAAAATATATTTTATTGGCTTGGATGTATGAAATAATGTTAGTTTGATGCTTACCTTATCTCTTCATATTTTACAAACAACTTATACTATCATAAAATAGATATTCCGGTAGAATTCTCTCTCCAATGAATAACCTAACCAAGCATTAAATGCGGATGTGATTGGTTGTCTTCTCAAAACCATGCTTTGTCAGAACTGGTCATACTTTCAAGAGCTAGGATGTATAAAGGGAGGAAGAAGGTATTCGAAGGGGGATCTCTCTCTCTCTCTCGCGGCTCCAAGCTCCGCTCTCCGAACTCCGCTCCCTCTCTCATTCTCCTTATCTTTTATAGGCTAGCATTTCCTTTTATTACAGTATTTCATTACAGTATTTCTCTTTACTGTTCATCTTCTTCCTCCAACTGATTGAGCGTGTACTCCCCGGTGCCAGGATGACCTCTTTCTCCGGTGATGTTTCAAGGCCTCCAGGTGGCTTTATCTCCTTCCTCAGCGTGGTGGTCTTGAGAAGCTCGTATTCTTCTCCTCCTGCTCCACTTCCACGGCGAGCTAGGTCCGGTGACGTGTCTAATTTATTTATTTATTTATATCGATTACAATAGAAAATAATATTTTAAGATTTTTGTCATCTATTTCTATATAATTGAGATTTTGTAAATTAAGTTGATGCTATAAATAAAATCATCCAATTATAAATGATTAGTTTTCTTATATGAGATATTATATATATTTATAGGTTTAAGTTTCTCCAACTTATTAGTAGTATTTTTTATAACTTGGTACTGAAATATCAAAACCTGAAAGATGTACAGTAATTCCAAACTGTAACACAGTGGTGTTAAACATTATATTCCAACACCACTTTGGTGAACTTTCTATTGGCTATTGATGATTTAAATTCAGCATCCTATTGGTTTTCTGTTAATTTTGCATAGAATCATAATTTTATTTACGAGACTCAAGACTAGGCTTAAACACTATATCTACCTTCTCCACACTCATCTTTTCCATTACAAGTGAAAATCCATATTTGGACTTAGCCATTTCAAATTGGATTCATTCCAACTCCTGTTAGTTTATTAGATTCATTGAAACCCAAATGTGCCCTAGTTTACTAGTTTAAGGCCTTCCCAGCATTGATCAAAAGGATTTGAAATTTTTAGAACTCATTTACCTACTCTTCTAAGAGCAACACTATAGTGATGTCGATATTTGAAAACCAACACTACCATATGTGAGAAGAACAGAATACCATGGTGCTGGTTTATAAAGACCAACACCATTATAGTGCTAGTCTTAAGAAATCAACATCATTTTCTGTACTAGGTGACACACGATTATAACTTCATCTATGTGTCTCAGGAACAAGATTGGACATCATATATACCTTCTACACACTAATATCTCTCATCTTATTATAAGTTTTCTGAAATCTTAGTCCCCTAAGTCCATCAATAAGTTTTGATCAAAATTCATTGATGGACTTGGAGTTCATCAGTCCTATTCCAACTCGTGTAAGTTTATTAGGCGAACCTTAGTCCGAATATGCCCTCATTTATTAGGTGCTCAAAATCATTTTAAACTTTTAGAAGGTTGTGGTGTTGGTTTCTAAATACTAGTATCACAATGGTGCTGGTTTTCATACATCAGCGCCACAGTTTGTGGCAGTTAACACGCGATCATATCTTCAGATGCGTGTCTTAGGACTAGGATTGGACATCATGTATGCATTCTACACACTATGACCTTCCATACCATTTCAAGTTTTTAGAAATCTAAGTCCCTTAGGTCTATCAATGAGTTTTGATCAAAATCCATTGGTAGACTTAGTGTAAAGAATCCTATGTAATAAACGATAAATCATAGCGGAAAAAGGATCCCTTGAGCCATCCATGCGAAAGAAAAACTCATACAAGTTTTAGATCTACAAAATAAAATCCTATCTAATAGGGTATACCTTTGATCTGTGCCCTTCACTTATCCTGCTCGTCCAAAGTTGTCGGATCTCTTGCACGTTCAAGTGTCCATGCCTCTATGTGTATCCACACTAACACTCCTTTGGAGAAAATTGGTTGTGCTAGCAACCCTTGGTGTGAGTTTCGGCCAAGAGAAGAAGAGGGAAGAAGATGATCATTCAACATGACTTTTGGAAAGAAAAATTCTTTTTATACCCAAGCCATAAATACCAAAGGTTTTTAGGCTTTTGGTATTCTCTCATCAATGCATGATTAATCCTATTATTCATGCAT
>NW_027430290.1:0-70636 GCF_044706935.1 Curcuma longa | reverse complement strand
TTTGGACAAGGGACAATGACGTCATGGCTACTCACTTCTAGTTACCATACAAACATGAAATTGATAGTAATTAGAAAAACTGAGCCAATAAAATGTCATCTATACGATTTAGTCCCTGAGTTCAGAGTGGTCTCTAGCATGATAGACACAAAAGCAAGATGGTTGTTTGTCCATCAGCCAAAATTTTAAAATCAAACCAACTACAAAGTCTAGTAAACTTCCAGTTGAAAGAAGAAAAAAGTTTCGTAAAAGAAGATGATTGATAAAAATTATATGGAAATATACACATTCTCTTAATCCAAAGAGCTATTACCTTCACAAGTAAAGAATTGATTCCTGATCTTGATTTCACAATGACTCCCATTGACTTCCGAGTGCGATCAAACTCAAGAGTCGCAACCCTTTGAAACATTTCATTCCACCATTTACAGCATCCTTCAATTAACAAGTTATGTCAAACCAGATGTTTGTACCAGGAACATGCACATACACAGTGTTTCAACGAGATCAATGAACGACAACATGAAATTGAGGCTAGAAACATACTTAATAATTCTCTTGACTCAAATGAAGTGTTGTATCCAGCAGGAAGACCCATCTTCTCAACCAGAACCTGAGAGAATATATATATGTGAGATTATCAAGTATTCATCAAACCAAGAGACTGAATGGTGTGTAGTCATCTTAAGTCATCCAAAAAAATGCTTAAAAAAAGATGGCATAAGCAAGATTGATGGTCTAATATCTTTCCTAATTGAATGGCTTAGGAACAAGACAATTACACATCTGATACATGCTAAGAAAACCAATTGGATATGTAATGTCTATTCTAAGGAACTACCGGATGCCAATACTATCAATAACATTGTTTGCAATTGTATAACTACAGAGGATCAAGTGTACTTACCTAATTAAAGAAAAAATTTCGTGATGAAAGATTATGGTATATTTTTGTAATTGAAGACAGTAATTTGCTTTGCAGTTCAAGAATCATTCTGCTTTTAAATGTTTGACTAGTCACTTAATACAAGCATAGGAAAGGCACACGTTTTGGAAGAGGATTAATGCAAGAAAAGAAAGCAATGATAAAGAAAAATGTCCTAACCTTCAAAGCTGCCTCAGTTGGCATACCAGTGGTAACAAATTGATTATTCCCTGCCTCACTTATGCTTGCATCATTGCAAACAGCTGCGATCTTAGCAATTGTTTGAAGATTCACATCCATATTTTTGACTGGCCAATCATGTATACTCCCATCTCGGGGGTCATATGTGGTGCCACTGACTGTAAATGTTCTAAGTATATCAGTCCACCGTCCCACGACAACAAGCTGTACAGCTGACATCTGGTTTGTTGTTAATGTGCCAGTCTTATCAGAGCATATCACAGTTGTGCAACCCAAAGTCTCGACACTTGGTAGCTTCCGAACCAATGCATTTTTTTGTGCCATCTTCCTAGTACCAAGTGCCAAGCAAGTGGTGATAACTGCAGGTAAGCCTTCAGGAATTGCTGCAACAGCCAAAGCCACAGCAATCTCAAAGTAATATGTGCACTTCTCGAACGAGAACTTAAAATTACGTGGCCATCCATCAACAAATTCCCAGGTAAGGAAGTACTTCACATTGATAAGCCAAACAACAGCACAGATTGCACCTATGATAGCTGTGAGAACCTCACCAAACTCATTCAGTTTCTTCTTCAATGGTGTATCATCTTCGCTCTGTGAAGCTTCGTGAATCTGTGAATGTATCTTACCAATTTCAGTGTTCATCCCAGTTTGCGTAACCAAACAGATACAACTTCCATTCACAACTGTGGTACCTGCAAAGATCATGCATTCCTTCCCTTGGATATCAATGTCATCAGAGTCAACCCGGTGGTTAGTTTTGTTCACGGCAGCATTTTCACCAGTAAGAGAAGCTTGTTCCACCCTCACTGTCGAGCTAATCAAGTGCAAAACCCTCATATCCGCAGGAACTTTATCCCCAACCTTAAGCTCCACTATATCACCCGGCACAAGCTCCTTGGCTGGAAGATTAGGAATCAACTTTCCATCCCTTCTAACAGTAGCATGTTCGGATTGGATTTCTTTCAGGGCCTCGAGTGCCTTCTCGGCATTGTTCTCTTGCCAAACTCCAACAATCGCATTCACAATCAGAATAAGGAAAATCACCAACGGCTCCACAAAAGCAGTAATGCCCAACTCACCACCCTCATCCCCATCGTACCAAGCAAGCACGAAGGAAACAACGGCAGCAACAAGGAGGATCCTAACCAGAGTGTCATTGAATTGCTCAAGAACCAGCTGCCATACAGAAGGCCCCGAATGCTTCTCGAGCTCATTCAGCCCATAAATCTTTTGCCGCTTCAGTGCCTCCTCGGATCGGAGCCCGTGCTCGGTTGAAACGTTGAATTCGACCTCACACTCTTGTACGGTCCTTGCCCAAGCCGGAAAACTTGAGATCGACGGCGCCAATTCGACCTTTTTACCAACATCCTGCCCTCCTTTCCCCATCGCACCCCGCCCCAACAAGAATCCAGATAAAAATCAAATCTTTCACACAAATATCTCAATAATACCAAACCCAGAATGCTCCACCGATCCACTAGCACCAAGATCCAGACTCTCGCAAGCAATTAAAATACGCTAAAGGGAACTAGCACTCCCAAATCCAGATCCCTATCAAATTACCAGTATCCGACGAAACAAACGAAAGATAACCTATTTTTTTTTAAAAAAAACAACAACACCCACAACGGATCAGCCCGCAGAAAAGATCAAGCAGAGAGTTGGGAAGAAGGCTTCCTTACCCGATCGTGAGAAAAAGACTTCTTCGCGTGTTGTTCTGTCCTTCGTCTCTTTCCTCTTTGCTTTCAATGGAAAGAAACCGCGACTCGAAGGAAGCGATCGCCCTGAACTCTCTCCACGAATGATTCGCTCACAAGGCATCGCTCGCGCTGCACTGTCCTAATAACGCCGTTCTCTTTCCACGTCGCTGATTACCCTCGGCCTCCTCCTTTTTCCTCGCTGAAACGTTTACCCCCCAGCGTACCATCATGATTTGAAGCCTGGCCCCACCGGCGTTTTCAAACTCCGAGGCAGGTAAGCCCATGGGGCGGCAGCGGGAACACGCAGGCACGAAAATTCCGAATCTGGAAATCTCCTCCTCCCACTCGCGCTCGCCCGACTCGGAGATCACACCCACACCTCACCCTCTCAGTGCCCGACATCCTTTATGGCGCTGGGGCCCACAGGTTTTGCAGTAGCGGCACTCGCAAGAGCCGGGAGCGAAAGTGCGGGTACGATCTAGCGCTAATTTAAGATTACGCAATGGTGAAGCAAAGAAGGAAGCTTCGTGGATGCTTCGTGGTGGGCCCCCTCCGTGACCAGTTAACCACGGTCAAAGCTAAGAAGGTGAATGGAATGGAATGTTTAGTTTTAGCATTTTGCGTGTGACGATTAGACGCTAATATAATCTATTTTCTAATAATATCTGACACGGCCCCTTCTTTTTTTTAAAGGAATTGACTCATCATTCGTTAATATGAATGATGTCATCTCCAAAATGGAATTTTGCAATCTTTCTGTTAGATTTTTGTTTTTTTTTGTTTTTTTGGATTTCGATTGGAGTCGAGTAAAGGTTAGACCGAATCTATGAGTTGGATATGGCAATAATGAAAAGGAGGCTCTAATTGTTAGAACGGGACCATCACACCACTTTCAAAAATATTTCAAAATTATATTAATTTTAAAAAATTCATAATTCTCTAATGTTCATGATGATATGATTACATTCAAGATAATATAAAGAGTGCAATAAATTTGATTAAAGTATTGTTGAAGTGTTTAAGTTTTATGAACCTCAAAATTATTTTAAACCATTACCTTTATGCTCAGACTCTACAATTTAAATTGAGCGATCTAAATTTTCACAATCTTAAAATAATTTGACGCAACTCATTAAAGGTCCTAGAGTTGTCATATTTACCTCAGAGATTGAGTCAATGCGACTAACTGAAATTATCACTTTTTTTAGATTTATCATATTTAATGACCAACACTAATAAAGAGTTCTTAGGACTCCCTTAATTTAGATCATATTAAGATTTTAAAATTTTGAACGTTATAAGAACATTTTTATTCAAAAACTTATTGATGACTTTAGAAACCTAAGAATCACTTCAAATCATGATCATTATGTTCTTATGAGTCTCTTGAGTATAACTATACTCTTAGACCTAAATTCCACAACTTAGATTGAGATATGTGGATTTTTAAAATCTTCACAAACTTAAGATAACTTGACAAACTCATTAAAAGGTCAAGGCTTGTGATACTTACTCATCAACATCACTAAAGAATTTTTAGGACTCTCCTACTTCAAATCATGTTAAGATTTTAAAATTTTAAATATTATAAAGTCATTTTTATCCAAAAACTCATCAATGACTTTAGAAACCTTAGAAGATCATTACGTTCATAAAAGCCCCGACTATAACTATGCTTTTAAACTTAGATTCCAGAACTTAAATTAAAGAGATGTGGGTTTTTAAAATCTTACAAACTTAAGATAATTTGGCAAACTCATTAAAAGGCCAAGGCTTGTAATAGTTATTTACCAACACCACCAAAGAGTTCTTAGGACTCTCCTACTTCAAATCATGTTAAGATTTTGAAATGTTGGATATTGTGATGTCATCAATGAGTTTTAGCCAAAAACTCGTTGATAATCTTAAGAACTTCAAAATCACTTCAAATCAAGACCATTATATTCCTATAAGCTTCTTAAGTGTAATTATGCTCTCAAACCTAAACTCTACAACCTAGTTTAAGATATGTGAGTTTTTGAAATCTTCATAATTTAGCACAAGCTTATTAAAGAGTGTAAGCCTATTATACATACTCATCAACAATACCAAAGGGTTCCTAACATTTTCCTAGTTCATATCATGTCAATATTTTAAAATTTCTAGATATTATAAGGTCATCAACGAGTTTTTGCCAAAAACTTGTTAATGATCTTAGAAACCTTAAAATCAATTTAAATCAAGACCATTATACTCTTGGGAGACTCTTGAGTGTAACTATGCTCTCAAACTTAGATTCAACAACCTAAATTGAAAGATGCAAAATTTTAAAATCCTTACTATTTGTGCTATGAGCACCATTGTGAATTCAATATTTTAATGTATGACTAAGCGTAAATTAGGTTATTATGAATTAATGATTTTATATCAAGTAAGCAAGTTACTTGATAAATGAAAATCCTAATTGAGAATCAGGCAAATGACCAAGTCCTAGAGAAGTTAGATAAGTGCAAAGTCTTGATTGAGAACTAGACAGTTAGAAGTCTTGGTTGGAAACCAAGTAGAAAAATCTTAGTTGCAAACTAAGCAGAGTAAGTCCAAGTAGAGGCAGTTGAGAGTTGTGACTTGGTAGACATGTCACACCCCAAGGGTGTCATTTCTCACATATCGAGAAGTACCCCACTTGATGACAATATAATAAAAGAGACCTAAAGAACTATCTAAATAGAATAATAAAAAAGGCATCAACTACATACATATAACAAATATAGACAACAAAATGATACGTATGAAACGACACTCGTAAACGTGTTTACACATTTCGCAAACATGTGCAGCGGAAGAAAAATAATAATTAAACTTAATTATTACAACACTCATAACACACACATATAGAATAGAATATATATATGGCATAACTAAAAATTTAAAATTTACAGAATAATAATTTATTTAATTTTTTTATGAAAGATAAATTTATATCATCAAAGAAACATGCACAAAAATACATGAGCTCCAATGACGTCGGCTCATATCATGTCTCACGAATTGTCAGATTTGAGCAATCGCCAAAGATATGTTGTACATGTGCTCACATGAGTATCATATCCATCACTATAGCTCTCCATCTCAATGTCACTCACTATATCATGTATACAAAATAAATCACTGTCCCATGTCCTCTGCAGGTAGCCATGCCACCCCCCTGAAGCGCGAGGGTAGTCCTCCAGCCACCACCAAGGTCCTCTCAGCTCTACCTCCATCATCCTGTAGCATCAGTCATGCCACCCTCCTGAAGCACGAGGGTAGCTCGTCAGTCGCCACCAAGATCCTCTCAGCTCGACCTCCATCATCCTCTAGCATCAGCCAAATCCACCAAGGTCAGCGGACATCTGTATGCATGCATCATTAGCTAGTCGCGCAACCATTTGGCACATCCACTCGTGCAACATCCCCAGCATCCATCACCGCCAGTAGGTACAGCCGCAGCTCAGCCACCGCAGTGATCATCATCCAGCTAATCTCTATCCATGTCCTCCTCTTGGCGCCAGTCATCCGTAACATCCAACCATCAGAAAGAACCTGCCCATCGCTCTAAGACTATCAAGCCCAGGGAGTTGCACACTTTGAGCAAGTGACCAGCTATCAACGGATTTGACGTGTCTTTACCGTAGTTGTTACTACGAATTAGATAGGTCATGTTAGTGGACCTATTCACCCTCAAAGGCTTTTTGATAAAGCCTCAGCCATCAACAGATTTGGTACGTCTTTACCGCGAACCGTTTGCTGCGGACTAGATGGATCTAAAAAGGTGGATTCATGCACCTCAAAATATTTTTTTATTCTAGACATACTTGATAGATGATGTTGAGCAGGATTGGAATTGGCATTAATCAAGCGATTTTGTCAAAGCTCCGCCTCTACTAGTAATCCACGTTAAGCTCTCATTTAGGCGGTTTCCTAAGTCATGAATCGCATCACCGTCTTCAGTACTAGCCGATGATCGACAACGATCGATACGAGAAAAAACCCTAATAATCAAAACATGCAATAATATTTATCACGATAGATTTTTGAGATTTCTAACTATCATCGACAATCATATTTTTGATATAATTTTTTATGGTCAACTTTTGACCGTCAATAAATGAACAAATGGTCGGAACTCTTTCGACGAAGTTGGATTGTTCTCCGATAGCTTTACAAGCTTCCTACAACGGCAATAGGCTTCCCACAATTGCTCTATTCACGATGAACACTTCACCTCTCCTTGATGTCCACTATGAATACTGATTGTCGATGTCCAACGTCGGTTGGATATTCACATTTTAATCCAAAACGGGCACACCAAAAATCAACCATGAGATCAGGGATATGTCCCAACGCCGACTGATCGACTAGGAGAAACAACCCGAGAAGGAGGCAGTTGGATTTCTCTCTCTCGTACAACCAGCGAAGCAACTCAGCGGCTTCAAAATATCGCTCGGGATTTCCAATCGAGAAATAAGGGAATCTTCAATCACGCGGTTTTGCATGGGAGAAATCACGATCAAACTTCTTCACTCACACGGTCGACGAAGCTCACCTGAAGACCCAAATCGCGATCGGTAAATAGGGTTAAATCGCGATTCCCCTATTAGGGAAAGTCGCAATTAGAGAGGAAGATGGGCGGCACTCGCGCGGAGGAAGGACGATCGGGAGAGGTGATCGCGCGCTTCTTCCTTGGCTGGCCAAGCTCGCCTCGGAGGAAGGCCGACCGGGAGAGGCAATCACATGCTTCTTCCTTGGCCGGAGAAGATCGCCTCGGAGGAAGGCTGATTGAGAGAGGCAATCGTGCATTTCTTCCTTGGTTGGCCAAGCTTGCCTCGAACGAAGGTCGATCGGGAGAGGCGATTGCACATTTCATCCTTGGCTAGCTAAGCTCGCGAAAGAGTGGCGCTCTAACAAGACCAAATCGCGATCTCCTCTCTGTCTCTTATTCTTGCGCGAGCAAACTCTAAAGGAGGTCGGCTAGGATTTTCAATCTCTCGGTGAAGGAGGGCGGCGGACGGCTCGGGAGGGAGAAAACCAACTGCAAAATTCATTCCCCTTTTCTCCCCTATTCTCGATTGTCACAAGATAAAAACCCTAAAACGTGAGAATGGTTCTCACGCGGGTGAACCGAAGGGGGAAAAACTGAGAGAAGAGAATAAATCAAATCGGACTGGGTTTAGGGTTTACGATAGCGAATCGAGTTCAATTTGGTTTAAAATTAAATCACTTGGTTTAATAACTAAACAACCTCTGATTTGATCTAAATCAGTTTTATTCATTTCGTCTTCACAGGACGAAGCCCCCCATCACTTTTGTTTTGCCAAATATCTTTCATCATGAACCAAACTAATTTGGTTCATTTTATCTTCGTAAGATGAAGTCCATCATTTTACCCTTTGTCTGGTCCAACCAAACTTTCTTTTTCTTGATTTGAGAATCAAATTCTTAAACTCTTAAGAGATACTTGTAGTGTGTGACCCAATAGGTTCCCAATTATATTGGTCACCCATAATTAACTATTAATTACGAAACGATCATGAGTGGCACCTAGTAGTACACATGATCTCTAATTGATCAAAAAATCAATGATTGATTCTAGAATAATTTCTAAACCCTTCAGCAACTATAATAAAATGTATCTCGTTCTTTTCACCATCCTATACTCACTTAGTTCATGACATGATCTATTTGTGTCAATCCCCACTAGGATGACTACGTCACATCTAGTCTAAGCTTACTTTCTTATCTTGTGGATTCAAATTACTTGTACATTTGTCCAAGAGTGTCATACTCTTGACATGTGATGCTTTGGCCAAAGACTTTTAGTAACAATCCTAACAAGTGGTCGCAGAGTATACATTTTCTTTTTCAAGGAACGATGAATCCTTTGTAGGCTATTCAAATACCTTCAGACACTTCGACTTGTAGTCAATCATCCCGAGTCCACATCTTCTCGGAGATATTTGTTTAAGATGTCAAAGTATAAGCCTTCATGACCAAGGTGACTTGAATACCACAAGTCAAAGAAAACTTTCACTTAAGCTACATTGAGATATTCATTGACATATGTATAAAACCATATGAAGTCTCATTGCAGGTCACTCCAATGAACTAGTTACCTTTAACTAGCATCCACGTTTAACTCTCAACATCTAATGTCTCCAGCTAGTGAGAATAATTGCTTGGCAAATCAAGGAGTTTAAAACATGCTAGTCTCAACAGAATCGATGACGCCCACGTTCATCAATTCATCGACAGGGATAATTTCAATACATTCATAATTTCACATATAGAGATGCTCATAAGTTATGATCTAATTATCATAAATTCTCTCATGCTATGAATCGTATTGCAGACATTCATTAAATGAGTTTAAGATCCAATCTTCTACAACAAAAGGTGAAATCCGTCACCCCAACGGCCCCACACGATCGGCCCGAGTTTAAGATCCAATCAAACACATAGAGAATGTGCACTCAAATAGTAAATTATTATTTATCTAATAAATAGTATAATCATAAGACAATTATCTTAGGACATCTCTCAAATATAACATGTCACACCCTAGGGCTATGCTGTCTGGAGACGGCATTTTGACTGCCGTCCCCGTTTCTGAAACGTTAGGAAACGTTTCCATTCGTGGAACCTTACAAGAAACGGAGGCTGTAGTGGCGTCGGGACTTGGTGAGAAGAGTAGACACGGCGTCGGGGCCACGGAGGCTGTAGCGGCGTCGGGACTTGGTGAGAAGAGCAGACACGGCGTCGGGGCCGTGTGGTGGAGGAAAGGTGAGGAAGGGGAAAAAAGAAGAGAAGAGGGGACGGCGTGAGGGAAGGAGACGCGCGGCTCCTTCTTCCGGCAGCAGTAGGGGGCACGCGGTGGTGGCTTCGATCTGCGGCCGAGCGCGATGGCAAGGCGGCAGAAGATGAGAGAGGCGCTTCCTGGGTTCGTGAGGGAAGGAGACGCGCGGCTCCTTCTCCCGGCAGCAGCAGGGGGGCACGCGGTGGTGGCTTCGATCTGCGGCTGAGCGCGATGGCAAGGCGGCAGAAGATGAGAGAGAGGAGAAGAGGTGAAGGTGGGGTTCGGCGTCGCGTTGGCAGCCCCTCCGGTCGGCGTCGACGGCAAGAAGCAGAGACAAAGGGGCTGCGGCGCAACGAAGAAGAAAATCACGATTGGGAAACCGGGCTTCTTTTATAATCTTTCTTAACGGTTCCTAACGGGTTTGGGTTTAAACCATTAAGCCATTAATCCAAAAAACCTCATCCACTAATCAATTAAACCCACTAAATCTCCTAATCTTAAATGAATTAGAATTTAATTGATTAAACCCCATCCACATTGGATTTATTTAATTAATCCCTCTTAAATTAAAGTTAAAACTATTTAACTTTAGGTCTTTGACACTGTAGTAGGTCTTCGACGTTTCCAAAAATCGGAAACTTCAACTATTGTCGTTTCCCGTTTCCGTTTCCGTGTTTCCCGTTTCCCGTCTCCAAGTTTCCAGACAGCATAGCCCTAGGGATGTCATTTTTCACACACCGAGAGGTACCTCACTTAGTGACAATATAATAAAAGAGACTTAAAGAACTATCTAAATAGAATAATAAAAAAGCATCAACTGCATACATATATCAAATATAGACAACAAACTGATACATATGAAATAACATATGAAACAAAACGAAAATAAAACAAACCAGGAATTAGTGAATCGAAATATTTGATATATATATATATATATATCACCCTTATCTAGAGTCGCTCAGATATATATATCAGCCTTATCAAAAAGGTGGATGCACCTGAAAACTGAAGGTTAAAGAATGCAAACAATTAACCAATGGCTAAGTGGGTAATCAGAAAATATGTACATGAATTTAATCTAAATGGAGGCAGTTGAGAGTTATGACTTGGCAGATAAGTATGAGTAGAGGTAGCTAGGAGTTGTGGCTTGGAAAATCATATTAGATGGGTTAACCAGGAGTTGAACATCTAGTTAAGGTACATGCGAGTAAAATTAATATCATATCGATTATGCGTATCAAGTGTCACTATAATAAATTTGACTTTCCATAGGGCGCAATTAATCTATCCGCAGCGCACATCACATGCTGCATAACCCTAACACTCTGTTTGGATGGGGTGAGGGAAGGTTCATTAACGGGGAAGGAAGGGGAAGGGAGGGAAAGGAAAGGGAAGAAAAGTATTTATATTTTTCTTGTTTGGGAGGAAAGAAAGGTTCATTAACATAACATGTATTACTTTGTTTGGGAAGAAGGGAAAGGGAATGAAGATTAAATATATAAAATTACAAAAATATCCTTACTTGTTAAAATAAATCAATAATAATTTGGCAATAAC
Organism: Curcuma longa; assembly: GCF_044706935.1. Taxonomy (NCBI): domain Eukaryota; kingdom Viridiplantae; phylum Streptophyta; class Magnoliopsida; order Zingiberales; family Zingiberaceae; genus Curcuma; species Curcuma longa. The sequence continues at coordinate 59,436 of NW_027430290.1, read as the reverse complement.
TATTCGTTAGGCATTTTATTTTGTCTAATGCCTTGATAACTATTCGTTCAATGAGTTCGTCAATCGAAATTACAAATTAAATTCACCCCTTAAAATTCTAGATTCTGAACTTTTGGAATTTTTTTCTTTCGATTTTCTGACTTAAATCCAAACATAATACTTAGAATTAGAATTAGAATTGATAGATAATGTTTTCTAATTTAGAAATTAAATATTTTCAACAGGAATTGATGAACTCTTAGATATCTCCACTATATCCTTTTTATTATTTTTCTTCCTTTCAACACTTGAAGGATAAAACATTCTTTATTATTAGCTTTGTCAGAAACTGGTCCTAACTTCGTATGGTGAGAAAATTTTCTTGGTTAGCTTTGTCACAAACTCACATCACTAACATCTTACTGTAGTAACTTATTCTTTCATGTTATAATTGACATGGAAAAAAATTGAACCCTAGTTTATCTAAAAGCAGTTTAGAAATGAAGGTTATGATTTAACATGCATGTTAAAGCACTACTAACGTCTAAGTACTACTATTGCAGTAATGTTGACTAAAGTTGTTACCTTCACGTGGCAAGGAACAACTTTTAGCTACAGTTTATATAATTGCAATCTCGAAATGAAAGCTTACACTGCTCATTCATTCTGGAATAAAAAAATCACAATGAGATTTTTGCCCTCATCATCATCAACCACATACCAATCTATTACAACATCCCTCCAAAATCATCAAGTAACAAGTCTTACATTAAATAATAATAGTTTACCAAACATCCAAAATCATCCAAGTACATAGCATCCAAATGCATATTACATAATATCCAAATATATATCATCTAACAAGTAACAAACTAATCATGCAGTAGATTCTCTCCATCCATCATTTGAAATAATAAATTTTTGCGATATTCCAAAGGGCATCCAAGTAAAGCTCTCAACATCTTCGGGCGTTGAACAAGATACAAATAGCATTTAGAAATTCTATATTGCTCAACACCTAATTGAGTCAACAAGCTCCACACTTCATTCTCAGGAATGGGAAGTTCATTTGACTTAACCATTTCATGTGTTGAACTCATAATGGCTTGAGCTACATGGTCAATTGCTTTGCTTATACTGTCATCATCAACTTTACCTTTCTTTGCACTCTTGTTCTTTGATGATGCTCCAACAAAAGAGTTAGCTTGAGATTTAGTTGGTTCAGAATTAGGAGTTGGAATTTGAACATCCTCATTAATTGCATTTGAATTATCCAAATGAATTTCTTGTTGAGAGATCATAAATTCAACTTCATCAATGGTTTCGAACTGATTTTCACCAATATTATTCTCCACTTCCATGCTAGTCCTTTTCTTTCGCATTTCTGACGCAGTGTTGGCATGTTGTCCTGTAGCCCTATCTTTCCCATATAATTGAACTAACTTTTCATAATTTCGAATAGGCTTGCTCTTCCATTCGGCAGCTGCTGGTTTGATCTACAAATTACAATATAATTGTATCAAACATTCATTCATAGATAGTATCACAAAAGAAAATCAAATATATTTTTTAAATGCATACACACCTCAATTAGTTGTTGCCAAACTTCAGGTTCAGCACTGAAGAATTCTGTGATGGGATCCCATGCAAAACCACTCATACCATTTTTGAATATATCATAACATGAAAACCAGCCTCTTTTAATATGTTTCATGTGATTTTGAACCTTATCCTTATCGATAAATTTGTCAGGAAATTTTTCTTTCAATTCATTCACAATATTTTCGAATGCATGTGTAGTAAAGGTTCCGCCAACCCTGTTGCCTATATTATGTTGGTTCAAATATGCATCAATAAGAGCATCATCCATTACTTTATTCCAAACACATTGATTATTCGCCTTGTTTGCACTTGCATTTTCACTTTGCCAGTCCTTCTTTTTTGGCATCCTTAAAAATTAAAATATAGTAACAATCAAACATACAATCACATAAATAGTCATATGACATAACATTCAAGTAACATAATAAATTAAAATGTCAACATTCACAATCATCCAATTACAAGAAAATTTGTCCAAAACCACAAGATAAACAAATTAACATAAATATCACATATTATAATCTAACCACATAGCCGCAGCTATGGAATCCCTAATCAATTCTCCCCTTCTTGCATCTTCATTGTCATCTCTATTTCTATGATTTTCTTCTTGATGATCACTATTATTATTAAGTTCAGCATCAACCTCGGCAAGCAATCCCTCATCTGGATCAACATTAATCAAATAATTGTGCAAAATACAACAACAGAGAATAATTTCTGTTTGAGTTTCAACTCCATAATTTGGCTCTGTTGAACTTCCTATAATAGCAAATCTCTTCTTAAGAACTCCAAAAGCTCTTTCAATTGCATTGCGCAAGGAAGAATGTCGAAGATTAAATAACTCCCGAGCATTTCGTGGTGGATTGCGGCTATATTCTTTCAAATGATAACGTTCTCCTCGATATGGTGTAATAAGACCACTTTTCAACATGAATCCAGCATCAACAAGATAGTATTTTCCTAAAAAAAATATGTTATTAAATTGTAAAAGCAAGAAAAGCCTAATCACAATATATTTCATTTGATTTACCTTCTGGGATTTTAAGACACTCTTGTCTGGTTAATGCATTTTTTATTATTCTTGAGTCGGATGTTGTCCCTTCCCACCCGGCTAAGACATAAGTGAATTTCAGATCAAATGTGCATGCTGCTAAAACATTTTGTGTTGGAAAATCCTTTCTACCACGAAACTTTGGGGCATCAGAGGGAGAAACTTTAACACGAATATGTGTTCCATCTATTGCTCCAACACAATCCTAATACACCATGTTTAAATTATTAATAATTATGAATATATAGACATTAATCTATACTAGTCAAAAGATAAGAATAATATGTTTACCTTAAAAAATGGATAGAATCGATTGCTAGTGAAGATTTCTGAATGAACTTGTGACCCATCCGGTTGTTTGAGAAATTTATCCTCCAACTCCATTATAGCTCTTAAAACATTATGGAAATGACGACTCACTGTTTCTCCCGATCGATAGAAAAAGAATCCAAGTTCACGATTTGTAACATTGTGACCTAGCAAATAGAGTGATTTTGCTACTTGTTCTTCTACAGTAATCCTTGTGGTAGGTCGTAAACCACCTTCTTTGACTAAAAGATTACACAATCCCACAAATGCAGAAGGACTCATTCTAATTATACTATGACATTGATCATTAGTTAGCAATTTTGTCATTAATTCATTTCGTACATGTTCCCCTTCTAATAGTACAAGACGAGGAATTTGATTACTTTGTTTGTCCCTATTTCGCGCATACCAAGCCACAACCAAACAAACAACTTGTGCCGATGCGAGTTGATGCATACGATGCAACTTAATGAAATCATTATGTTTATCGTTTTGATCACCCATCTATAATCAAATAAATAAATAAATTAATATCATACAAGATATTCATACTGTTAAATAGAAAGTAAAAAAAAATATCTAAGAAAAAATTTTGTTAGATCTAAATTTTGTATTTATCTAGTTCATACCCATTCTTTTTAGAAAGACAAAACTAATGGTGACCTAATTCCATAATCTAAAATCAAGTCATTGGAAGCATCACAAAAATGGCATGTTGAGTATGATTAAACAATTGAGCAACGCTCGTATGGTAATCGGTGTGTTGCATGACCACTGTAGGTATAATACACATACTATTTTAGAGCAAAATGACAACTCCAACCTTTTTTTTTTTATAAATCCAATCTAGAGGAAATTTGTCTCAGTAAATTTAGTTGTTATATAGTCATGATGCTCCATGAACAATTACAAGATTTAATCACAAAAAGCTACTTTACATGATGCTCCTACAGTGGTCATACATATCTAAAACAAAAAAAAAACTTAAGACTAAAAAAAGTGGTTTATGTGATGCTGCAATAAAAAAGGCTTGAGGAAGATAAAAAAAGGCTTGAGGAAGATAATGGTCATTATTAAAACAAAAAAAAAAGCTTAAGGAAGACAAAAAAAGTGGTTTACGTGATGTTGCAATAAAAAAGGCTTGAGGAAGATTCCTACAGTGGTCATGCATGCTTATCTCTATCTCAGTAATTCACGCATACTGCAATAATCAGGAAGTAAACCAGGCAAAAAAAAAAAAAATTGCAGATGAAGGCTTGAGGAAGAAAAAGACTTGAAGCGATGAGACGGAGCTTCTGTGTGACGGCTGCGTTGGGACGGCGATGAGACGGAGCTTCTGTGTGACGGCTGCGTTGGAACGGAAAGGAGCGATGATGCAAAACCTAATAGATGAATTATTTTAATAATTAATATTTTAATAGAAGGGTAAAATTGGAATAAATAATTTTTATATTTTTCCCCCTTCCTTACACTCCGATTCGGGGTGTAAGGAATTATGCTGATTCATGGGCATACAAGGGGAAAGCTTACCCTTCTTTCCCCTTCCCCTCCTTAACTCACCCCATCCCAAACAAGGGCTAATATTCTTTTTCCCCTTCCTTACCCTTCTCTCCCTTTCCCTCACCTCCTCCCAAACAGAGCGTAAGTTGTTAAAACTTATAATACATCCGTAAAGCACGGGGCGCGCGCTGCAGAAAAATTGGATCCACAGCGCGCGCCCGCGAGCTGCGGATAATTACATTCTTAAGGTATAATATACCTATATACACAAATATAATATAAATACAAATAATTATAAAATCAAAGCTCTAACATTTATAATCCAACACACAAATACCATATACAAATATCATATAAAATGATAATATCACATTCACAATTATAAAATCAGAGCTCAAACAATTATAATATATATCAGAAATAACCATCAACATTTAGTTAGATAAAAAAATCCAAACTAGTAACAAAAATTCATCTTTACTACAAAAAAGTATATGGTCAAATCATTAGCATCTATATCAGTCAGACAAAACTATAAACATTGATGCCCAAGCGACTGTGCTTCCTATTGCATCCTCGAGAAAAAATATCTCTTCGTTTGGTCGAATTAACTCCACCTTCTCCACGAAAACTCTATCAATCCAAACTTTCCAATAAGATCCACCAAGAGGAACGTGATGTGCTTTTGCTTTTGGATCCGTGGATGCAATTCGACCTTCTGCAATAGCTTCATCAACAAACCAATGAAGCAGCTTACATTTAGCATTAACACTGATATCTCTAGCACTCACATTCTTTAGTTTTGACTATATAACAATAAAAAATAATTAATGATCAAATAAATTTTTATAATAAAGCATGCTATAAATAATAAATAAAAGTATAATATTGTGTTAAGATAGTTACCTAAGCTGCAACATTGTTATCGCCACCAATATAATTTCCAATACCACTACCAATGCCACCACTAGCAACCTAATTTTACAAACAATGAATTAGAAGCAATGAAATGATTTGATGAATTTCATAGAAATAGCTCTACAATATAATTCTGGATAAATATATGGACTATATAACTCTACAATAGGAATAGCGACATTACTAACCTGTTCTTTTTATTTTGTAACTTTATAGTTTGAAAGAAGGACTTCATTTCTTGCATTTCTTATTGAAGATTATGCACTATACTTTCAAGATGCTTAACAGTTGCATTTTTTTCCACAAAAGCTCCAACTTTTGATGGTTTAACTCCAAAGCTCATTCCACACACTCTACCTCGAGATTCCTCGCCACCAAAATCATTAGCATCTATATAACACCATTTATATAAAAAGAAGTCATAATTGTAAGAGTGTGACATATATACAACAAAGTAAAACATCATTCATCCTGAATGCATAGGTTAAACCACAAGACTTGCTCATAGAACAACCGATCACACCTTCAGTTTCACAATGAATACATCTTCTACTCCAACAAGTTATCTTATGCTAATAAACAAGAAAAGCAATGTTGTTAAACTCGAGAACATGTCGAACTAATTTAAATATGGACTTCAATGCAAACCATATGTTTTCAAACTCTAATAGTATCGGATACAGGTAGTTGACATAAATCAAATTTCAATGGCATCAACAAATCAAACATTCAGACCACTAAACAGACGAACACTACAATTGCATCAAATCTGAAGGATAATCAAACATCCGAAAGAAGTATGAAGACAGACCTTGGTAGATTTAAACATCAGCCGTGCTGGGTAATTCAAGAAGGCCAGGGACCCTTTGGTTAATCCATGTGAGCCCATAAGAACAGTGGGCAGCTTAACATAAGTCTTCCATGGATTTTCCATCTGAGTGGTGGTGAAGCCGTGCAGGTGTATTAGGGCAAGATACACAAATCCTTGCACAAACGTGAAGTAACAACCATAGCTGCAAGTAAATACTAGGAAATAAATTTAAGAAATTTAATCAATATAGGGAGAAAATTGAAATGACAACTGAGAACAATACCTGAATTGCAATCAATTATAAACATATTCCTGGAACAAAAAAGAAGAAAGAAATGGATGCAAAATTTAGTACAAATTTAGTCTGATGAGGTAAGCAATTTCAATAAGACCAGATTAGATTCACGAAAAAAGAATCAAAGTAGCTGAATAAGAATCGCATTAGAAGAGAAGAGATAACATGTAGTAGAAAAAACCTTGGACAATGCCCGATTCATGAAAAGGAATCAAAGTACCTCACAAACGCCATTAACAAGGTACCCGAAGAAGAAACCAGAGGAACACAGAAGTGACTGTTGCCACTTCGGCCTCCTGGTCAATGAGATCCCAAACAAACCCGATCGTTCCGTGCAACATCCATCGCGCCGCCGCACGATTACGACGCCATTGGTGCCGCACGTTGCAGGATGGAGAAATAGGCAAGAGAAGAAGATTAGGATTACCAGAGAAACGCCCATGGAGCTCCTCCGCCGTGCATGCCTTAGCGCCATGCAAGCATTGGTGGAAACCCAAAAACGTGAAACGCGAAATAAGGTTACGGTGTTTAGGGTTTTATTTAGGATTTTAATGAATTAAAATAATATAAATGTATAATTATTTGATAATTTTTTTTCAAATTAAATATATTATAAATGGATTATTTTCTATTTAAAAATATTTTACACAGATGTAGTAAATTTCATTGTTAATTCATATTTATTCTTATTTATAAAAATTTATTTATAAATTTCATTTCTAAGTTATTTTTTAACAACGTACATCCATGCACGCTGTCAATAATATTTTTTTAATCTCTTTTAATAGTGTACATTCATGCGCGCTGCCAATAATATTTTTTTAACCCCTTTTAATAACGTACATCTATATGCACTGTCAATAATATTTTTTTAACCCCTTTTAATAACGTACATCTATGTGCGCTGTCAATAGTACTTTTTTAACAACATATATTCAATACACGCTGTAAATACCTGTAAATATTATTTAATATTTACAGCGTATAATTTTTACATACTATGAAAAATGGTATTTACAGCGCACTGTTATTTGTGCGCTATTAATTGTAAAATATGAAATATTATCCGCAGCGCACTGGATTAGGCGCGCCATAAAAATTATTATTAATATACACTATAATTGTGCGTCGTTAATGACGTACTGCGGAAAGTCAAATTTGTTGTAGTATGTAGGGAAGCAAAGTTCAACGGTTGCAAACGACTGGGAGGGAGCTCGAACGACTGACTAGAGATAACCTTTGACCATTGGAGTCGAGGTTTTGCAAGCGACTGGAGCGAGAAGCAGGTGACTGCATCGTTTAGGTGACCATATATGCTTCCAAGCTACTGATGTAAATGGAATATTGTGATATGGAAAAGTCAGGTCAAAGAAGAAAATTGGCCTAGCTCCATGCAACTGAGGAAAGTTCAATCGACTGGAATTGTAGAATTCATTTATTACTAGATAAGTGTTGTAGCCATATCAGCAGACTCTCAGGTAACCAAGGATGGCCAGGGCGACCGGGAGGTGCCATGTTAGCATTCGAAGAAGACCTATAAAAAGAGCCATGAGGAAAGTTTTTCAACAATTTCATTCTCAATCATTCTCAACATGCTCAGGCTCATACTCAGTGATATTCGAACATTACTTCGGTCACGTGCTGCATTATCGCACTTTATCTTCCAAATACAACAAATCAAGTGTAGCACTATCATTACAGTCATACATTATTGTATTCTTGTGTGTTTTATTTTTAGATTCTTTTAAGATTTCTCCACCTAGAATCTTTCTAGAAAGAAGATAATCCTATAAGAATCAATTTATTTATATCGTGCATCCTTACAATTTATCTTTCATGCTTAATTTAGTTAGCTATATATCTGTTTTAATTACTTATTCTTTTTCTGCTGCATTATTCTGTCCATATTATTTAGAATTGTTCGTCCTTTAAAGCTCGTAAAATTTATAATGATATTTACCCCCTCTAGTGTCGAGTTTGAACCTACAAATTCGTTTCAGAGCTAGTTGAACTGATAGTACGATAGGAAACTCCGATTTGGTGGAACTAGCTGAAGCTAACTCACCTCATTCTAAACCAGTTAGACCAAAGGATTGTAATAAAACTAGTCAAATTTAAAATTATTACTTTAGCTTTGTCTTATAAAGTTGTTGTTGCTTAGATATCAAATAATGTCCCTATACCTCACCACCGTCTTGAAGCTAAGTTAAGAATTTCTATTTGACTAGCCCAAAGCAAAACCTGAATAATTGAGATTTCTATTTAACTAGCCCAAAGTAAAATCTGAATCTAACTTAGGATGAATTTTATATTTTTGGTCAGAACCAATTCAACCTAAAGACTCAACTCTAACTCAACCAATCTTAACCCTAAATGACTTTGCAAGAGGTTTCAACACAATATGTCCTCCACTCTTCAATGGCAATAACTTTGGCCTATTGGAAAAAAATGATGGAATACTATCACTTGAATGAGATAGAAAATTAGATGATCATCAAGATAGGGTTTGAACTACCTAGACATCCAAATGGCAAGCTAGTCGAATTTAGACAAGTGACATCAAAAAGAAAACTCAAGCAAATGCTCGAGCTACAACTACACTTCAATGTAGTTTGATTCAAGAATAATTAAAAAAAGTCAAACTTTTTAATAGTGTTAAGGAGTTGTGGGAGAAACTCATTAAACTTTACGAAGGCTCAGCCGACTCACGAACCACCAAGGACTTATTATTAAGTCAACTTCAAAATATTCAAATGAAAGATGATGAATTTGTTAGTCAACTACATAGTCGATTGAACAAAATCTTAAATGACATTCACGCACTTGACAAATAAGTCAATAATTGTGACTTGATTTGTTATGCCCTAAAAGTCTTCCCAAGGATAACTCCGTAGACATCTATAGCAGATGATTACAAGGTGTCTAAAGATTTATCTCTAATCAAATTAGATGAATTTTTCTATGTCTTTAAACTCCATGAACAAACTAACTTAGACCAAAAAGAAAAAGATATAGTCTTAATTGTTAAGAAACTCAAACTTAAGTCAACTCAAACCTAAAGAAGAAATAGAAATTGAATCCGAGTCTGGATCATCGACTAATGAAGATGACCTACCTTCAAAAGTCGCAAATCTTGTCAAATAGATGATTCGAAGAAAGAGATTTTTCAAAAAATTTATGAAAAAGAAAATCTCAAGATAAGATCTAACCAATGTCAGATGTTTTGAATGCAACAAGAAAGGACATTTCGAAACAGATTGTCCACTTCTAAAAGATAATAAAAAAGACAATCACAAAAAGAAAAAATACTCAAGGCAACTTGGGATTAGTTCTCTTCAGAATCTGAATCAGACTCAAATCAAGTTAACCTACTAGTCTTAGTAGCTACTCAATAGATATACAAGTCAGAATCAGATTTTGATTATGAATTATCTTTAAAGTCTAGTAGTGACTCACATGAGTCAACAGTGAGGAATCAAACTCAATTACCAAAAAACTTTTCCTTACTGTATCATACTGTTGGGAATCCTATGCGATAAAACAACGATTTCGTAGTGGAAAAATAGGATCCCTTCCGTGATCCATGCGAAAAACTCGTACAAGTTAAATCTACAAAATCATATCTAATAGAATTCACCTTTGATGCGTGTCCTTTGCTTATCCCGCTCGTCCAAAGGTTGTCGGATCTCTAGCACATTCAAGTGTTCGTGCCTCTATGCGTATCCACACGAACACTCACTTTTGGAGAAAGGTGGTTGTGCTAGCAACCCTTGCCTTTGTGGATATCGGCCAAGAGAAGGAAGAGGGAAGAAAAATGAACATCTATTGAGTTTTTGGAAGAAAAAACTCTTTTATACTCATGCCATGAATACCAAAGATTTTTAGGCTTTTGGTATTCTCTTATCAATGCATGATTAATCTTATTAATCATGCATGATAACTTCCTCTTCTTCAATTCATGATTAATCCACATTAATCATGCATGATGAATCAAATCCATTCATCAACTTGGTTTAATTTGAGTCTAACTCAAATTCAACCAACTTGAGTCCAACTCAAGTCTAGGCCATTCAATGAGCTTAATTGTTCCTTTAGTCAAACTAAAATGAATTCATCTTCAAATAGAGTGTTATTTGTGTGTGATCCAATAGGTTCTCATAACATTGGCAATATCTCTAAACCTCATTTTAGAAACATAAGCAATGAGTGGCATCTAGCAATGCATCATTGCTACCCAAGTGACAAGAATGTCGAGATCCGATATAACCTTCGTGACTATGATAATGTATAACTATGTCCTTCTATCCTCGATATCTAGATTGATCAATGAGGCATAGACTGTGTCATCCTCTTATCAATCTTTATGTTTCTTGATCCCCAAGTAGACTCACTTAAGCAAATGAGCTCAATATCTCATATTGACTCATTTAAGTATGGTCATGCATTTCGTGGTCCTACTCTATCAAGAGGTCGTAAGATATCACTCCCGTTATATAGGAGGGATAGATTTCATCTACATCACTCACATCCCTCCGCATAATTTGTTACATACCCAGTGATCGCCTTTATAGTCCACCCTGTTACGGGTGACGTTTGACGATACCAAAGTACATAACTCCTTATGTAGGGAACCGTAGTGACTTCAGGTCTAAGGACTATCCATACCAATAGTCACATGAGAAAGTTTCTGACACTCATATAACGATCCATGAAACTTTCTCATGATGGGTCAATTCAGTATACATTCTCTAATGTATACCCATGTGTCAACTCGATATCACATATCCATGACTTATGAGATCAAGTCATCCAGTTGACCTACATGCTAGTCTCAACGCATTAACATCGTCTCTGAATATTAATGCTTGAATAGGAATGATTAAGAGTAGTGTTCTCTACATCATCTCACTATCGATTCAAACAATCGATATGATGTAGATAAGAACCAGCTATTTAAGGACATTTTTATTTAGTTATTTGACACAAATATAAAGTAAGTATAATAACCAAAAATTTTGCCTTTATTAATAATAGAATATGATACAAAGTCCCTAGTCAATCATCACATAATTGGCTCTAGGGCTATTACTAACACATACCTGACTAGAACTTCAGCTAAGAATAAGTCACAAGTCAAATCTTTACTTAAGGGAGTTAAAGACCTTAAGGAAAAGACTATCTCTGACTCATCAACGAAAGTTAGTCAAGTTGGAACCTCAACTCAAGTTATAAAGCTTGAGGAAGAGAATTCTAACTTGAAGAACCAAGTTAGCAGGCTTGAGTTAGTACTAAGCAAATTTATATCTGGATCTAAATATTTGAATATAATGTTTAAAACCAGACGAGCTACTTATAACAAAACTAAACTTGAATATAGCTCAAACCAAAACCATGTCTCTTATTTATCCTTAGTTAGCCAAAATATTAAAAGTAAGATGGCATGGGTTTCAAAGTCATACCTAGTCAACTAAGTAGGAAGTCAAAGTTTTTGAGTACCTAAACAACATTCATATAATAAATACTAATGTTTGCAACTTTAACTCAAATAGTAAACTAAAGTGTGTTAAACTTTCCAAGTAGAGGAGCTAACTTTTAGTTATTAGACTAGAAACAATTTCAAAACTCTTATTATCTTTGAAAAATATTTATTGTATACTTAGTTCAGGTATAAATGTTAGAATTCATGCACCTATATATCTAAGTAGCATGTACATCTCACAAAACACCTTAGGCATAACTTATTTATGTATTGAGAAATATAGAAATGTGTGAGATGCATAAAGTTTAAATTCCAGTTAGTGTGTCAATATAAATCTAGGTTAAAAATATAAACATTGATCAAATTAAATAATATTGATAGTAAATATTTTATATGAAGCTGGAAGCTTTCACTTAATTTGACCAACAAGTTAAAAGTTTTTATTCTTTAAATAAATAGCTTAAGACTAATGTTGGACATTTCAAAACTATTTCAAAATATATTTTTTTAAAATCTTTATTATAAGAAAAATCTACTTTTGAATGCCTATCAAAATAAATTTTCAAAAAGTCAATATTTTTTGACTTCCCGATTAACCCCGATGTAATCTAGGCGACCGGACTTAAGATGTAATATAGTCAAATGAATCTGGCCTGGGTAGATAAAATGATAGATCTCGGTCGACCAGGTCCTCCCTGATCACCTACACTCCAACCATCAAACATAAATGGTATTTACTATGACAATAAAAAGTATATACTCGAACGATCAAGTGACCCACGGTCGTCTGAATTAGCTCCCAGTTGATCGCACTACATGTGATCGCCAAGAGCACTTTTATATACGCAACCGCGATCAACCGTCGACTTAACCCAAAACCTAAAAACTCTATTTCTCCTCTAAAAACATGATTTTTAATCATCCTTAAGTCCGGTGTTACCCATATTTCATATTCAAAGCCATCCTTTACGACATCATGCCTAGGTAATGATTCTAAAGCTTAATCTTTTTTTTAAAAAAATTAGATTAATGCTGAATTTTCTTTTTAGACAAAAATAAAAAATCATTGAGATCAGGACCTCTCAATCTTCCTCTAATGACTATAGGTTTCCCTCTGAGGACCTCAGGTTGAAATATGAAACACATACCTACATTCGCATGCCTCCTAAATACCTCAATAGACAATTCTTCTTTGATAATTATGCAGACACCCTTGAGATCATAACCTACTATGGTTTATCTCAACTTGTTTACTACAACCAAATAGTAAGTCTTGACCTATGCACCGAATTCTATAACAACCTAACCAAAATAGACAACATCACATATACATCTAGAGTTGCAAGTATTGACATCATTTTTACTCCTGATCTAATTAGGAATAAACTTGAGTTGCATCCATCACCCTCCTAATTTCTTGCTTTCCACTTATCAGCCTACCTTTTTCTAATCCTTTCTCTCATGTCACGTTGGGAATTCTCTACTCATATCTCGTTGGTGAGCAATGAAATCCTACCATTGTCAACTTCCAATCTAGTAAACTCAGAGCAACAGATTATGTCTTGAACAAAGTGCTAATGTCATGTATCCTACCATTTCTTACAAGAGATCAAGCTATTATACAACCATTTCATGCCTTTTTACTATATGTTCTAAGACACAAATTGGACATCAATCTTAGCCTGCTTATCTTTAGATCTATCATCCATCACTCCTATATCATTAATAATTATCAAGTTATTATGCCCTATTGTTATATCTTGACTCTATCTTGGCATCATTTTGTATTAATATTTACTGAGGAAACATCCAACCATAATCAAATTCTAATAAAATAGGACTTCAAAATTTCACTATAGCTCTAAAATGGTCCTTAGAGAGAATACCTTAGTCTGGAAGAGTGAAGCTTCTCAATCTCTGACGATTCAGATCGAACCCAAAGATGTCACTCCACCACCATTGACTATAGAGGCCAAAGTGACTCAACTCAAGACGGAGTTCACTTGTACAGTTTAATATATGAACATTGGATTTCAACATGTGGATGCTTAGTTGTAGGAGCTGACAAACATAGTTCAAGCTCAACACATGAGTCACACCCTCCTTTTGACTACATTGACTCAATCTTGGATAGATTTGTTGTTTTGGACTTGTATTATTTTGACTTATTTTGTGATTGACTTGACTTGCTTGATATTTTAATCATTTTGACTTGATGTTGATTTATGCATGACTAGGATATCTAGTTTTCTTTAGCCTATAATACATGCTTATTATAAATGCTCTCCGTATCATTTTTGATGTATGAAAGAGGGGGAGAGAAGGGAAAGTAAAAGTTATTAAAAGGGAAAGTTTTTGAGAAGAGAGTGTTGGCAAACAAGAATCCTATGCGATGGATCAAAATCAAAAGTATAAAATTAATATTATACTAATTACGCAGCGGAAAAATAGGATCCCTCGAGCGATCCATGCGAAAAACTCATACAAATTAAAACTACAAAAATTCTATCTAATAGAATTTACCTTTGATGCGTGCCCTTCGCTTATCCCGCTTGTCCAAAGGTGGTCGGATCTCAAGCACGTTCAAGTGTACGTGCCTCTATGCGTATCCACACTAACACTCTTTCACCTTTTGGAGAAGACTTAGGTTGTGCTAGCAACCTCTATGGGAGAGCTCAACCAAGAGGAAGAGGAGAGAAGAAGAATGAATCATCCAAGAGTTCTTGCAAGAAGAGCTCTTTTATAGGCATGCCATGAATACCAAAGGTTTTTTTAGGCTTTTGGTATTCTTCATCAATGCATGATTAATCCTATTAATCAAGCATGATAACTTCCATGCATGTAACCTCTCATGCATGTAACCTCCATGCATGTAACCTCTCATGATAACTTCCATGCATGATAACTTCCATGCATGATAACTCCTTTTTTTTCTTTTCTAATGCATGATTAATCCACATTAATCATGCATCATGAATCAAAATCTAATTTGGTTTAATTTGAGTCTAACTCAAATTCAACTCATGCATGATAACTTTCATGCATGTAACTTCCTCTTCTTTATTGCATGATTAATCCACATTAATCATGCATGATGAATCAAAATCCATCTTGGTTTAATTTGAGTCTAACTCAAATTCAACCAACTTGAGTCTAACTCAAGTCTAGGTCATCCAATGAGCTTAATTGTTCTTTTAGTCAAACTAAAATGAACTCATCTCCAAATAGAGTGTTATTTGTGTGTGACCCAATAGGTTCTTGTAACGTTGACAATGTTTCTAAAATCCATTTTAGAAACATAAGCAATGAGCGGCATCTAGCAATGCATCATTGCTACCCAAGTGACAAGAATGTCGAGATCCGACATAACCTTCGTGACTATGATAATGTATGACCATGTCCTTCTATCCTCGATATCTAGATTGATCAATGAGGCATAGACCGTGTCATCCTCTTATCAATCTTTATGTTTCTTGATCCCCAAGTAGACTCACTCAAGCAAATGAGCTCAATATCTCATATTGACTCATTTGAGCATGGTCATGCATTTCGTGGTCCTACTCTATCAAGAGGTCATAAGATATCACTCTCCGTTATATGGGAGGGATAGATTCCATCTACATCACTCACATCCCTCCGCATAATTTGTTACATACCCAGTGATCGCCTTTATAGTCCACCCTGTTACGGGTGACGTTTGACGATACCAAAGTACATAACTCCTTATGTAGGGAACCGTAGTGACTTCAGGTCTAAGGACTATCCATACCAATAGTCACATGAGAAAGTTTATGACACTCATATAACGATCCATGAAACTTTCTCATGGCGGATCAATTCAGTATACATTCTCTAATGTATACCCATGTGTCAACTCGATATCTCATATCCATGACTTGTGAGATCAAGTCATCCAGTTGACCTACATGCTAGTCTCAGCGCATTAACATCGTCCCTGAATATTAATGCTTGACTAGGAATGATTAAGAGTAGTATTCTCTATATCATCTCACTATCGATTCAAATAATCGATATGATATAGATTAGAACTAGCTACTCAAGGACATTATTATACTTAGTTATTTGACACTAATACAAAGTAAGTATAATAACAAAAAATCATGTCTTTATTAATAATAGAATATGATACAAAAAGTCCTTAGTCAATCATCACATAATTGGCTCTAGGGCTTCTACTAACATTAATTGGAATCACATAATTTATTTATTACTAGATAAGCATTGCAGCCATGTCAGTAGACTCTCAGGCGATCGAGGATGGTTCAAGCAATCGAGAGGTGTCACATCATCATCCGAAGAAGACCTATAAAAGGAGACGTGAGGGAGTGTTTTTCAACAATCTCATTCTCAATATGCTCGAGCTCACACTCAGTGCTCTTCGAATGTTACTTTGGTCACATGTTGCAACATCGCGCTTCATTTTTTGAATATGACAACTCGAGCGTAACACTATCATTACATTGTTATCGTACATTATTATATTCTTATGTTCTTTATTTTTAAATTATTTTTAAGGTTTGTTACCTCTAGAATCTTTCTAGAAAGAAGATAATCATAATAAGAATCAATTTGTTTACGTCGTGTATCCTTACAATTTATCTTCACTCCCCCCACATCGAGTTCAATCCTACATTTACAACCTTGAAATAATTTGGCACGAGCTTAGTAAAGGGTCTAGATTTGTCATACTTACTCACTAACACCATCAAAGAGTTTCTAAGATTCCCCTGGTTCATATCATGTTAAGATTTTAAAATTCTAAATATTGTAGGGTCATCAACAAGTTTTTATCAAAATTCATTGATAATTGTCTCAACATTTTAAAAATTCACATACCTTAATATAGGTTGTAGATCTTGTTGGACCGATGGAATCCACATATCTCCACAATGGTGTAATATTATCCACTTTGGACTTAAGCCCTTATGATTTTATTTTTGAGTTTCACTCAAAAAGTCTCATACCAATAGAAATATCTTTTATCTTATAAACTCATGATCTTTTCTATATATTTTCAATGTGAAACTTTGACTGTAATCCCAACAATCCTCCCCTCAAATAAAGGATCACTATACTCTAATCGAGACCACTCTTTTCCACTACCATTATTTTTATGGTTGGGTCTCTCCTACCTTCTTCATTTTTTCTTCTGAAGTTCCCCACATAACTTCATCTGGACTATGGCTCTAATACCATTTGTTGGACCGATGAAATCCATATATTTTCATAATAGTATGATATTGTCTACTTTGGGCCTAAGCCCTCATGATTTTATTTTTTAGACTTCATCCAAAATACCTCATACTAATATCTTCCATCTTATAAACCCATGATCTTTTCATGTATTTTCAATGTAAGACTTTGATTGTAATCCCAATAGTTTAATCTAAGTCTAAAGGCATAATTACGCTTAAGAGGCTCTCAGAAGTATAATGATCCTGATTTGACGTGATTTTGAAGTTCTTAAGATCATCAATGATTTTTTTTAGCCAACATGATTCTACAATGTTCAAAATTTTAAAATCTTGACAAGTTTGAAGCAAAGAGTCCTAGGAACCATTTGGTGGTATTGACGAGTAAGTATGATAAAACTAGACTCTTCAATGAACCTGTGTCAAATTGTTTCAAGGTTGTGAAGATTTCAAAAACTCATATCTCTCAATTTAGATTATGGATTCTTAGTCTAAAGGCATGATTACACTTAAGAAGCTTCCAAGAGTGCAATGGTCATGATTAGAAGTGATTCTGAGGTTCCTAAAGTCAATAACGAGTTTTGGGCTAAAACTCGCTTGTGCCTCTATAGTATTTAGACTTTCAAAATGTTGATATGTTTTGAACTAAGGAAACTTTTTAGTGGTGTTGGTGAGTATGTATGACAAATTTAGACCCTTTAATAAGCAGGGGCGGAGCCAGGATTCTTCGGAAGGGTGGGCCAAATTTTTTTTTAACAAATTAATAAAAATAATAAATATATTTAGATTATAATAAAAAGTAAACAATTATCTAAGAAATGCTTAAAGATCAGCTCTTCGTGTCTTCAAATTCTTGAAGTCTTGAATTATATCATCATAATCATATTTCTCTGCAATTCCACCTTCTATGTATACAAGTAAACTATTGCTAAGAAACCCATCTTCCATCTTACTGCGTAATCTTGTCTTAATAATCTTCAAAGCAGAAAATGCTCGCTCAGCACTAGCTGTGGAAACTGGAAGAGTAACAAGTAGACGAAGCAATCTGTCAACCAAGTTATAAGCAGTATGTCTACTAGTTTCAACTAAACATCGACACAACTCTGTAATTGTCCCAATCTTTCTCAACTCAGCATCTTGAGAAATATCCAAAACAAAATGATTCAATTGATTCTCTAACACATACCTATCTTGTAGGCTGAAATCCTCTGGATAGTATTTTTCCACCATTTTGCATATCTCTCCAGCATTAAAGGATCTAAACTCATTTCTCGGAACTAAAGTAGCCATAATAGATAAAAGATCCATTACCTTCTCATTGAACTTGTAATTCAATTCCTGTAACTGAGTATCTATTGTAACCAAGAAAACTTCAATTCGAAAGAATCGTTCATTGGTAAAATGATCAGGCTGTCGACGTGCACGTCCACCACGTAGAATATAAGTTTGTTCCATATCTGGAACATCAATGTCATGCTCTTCACAGAACTCTTTAACTTTTATGAAAAAACAGTTCCATCCATCTTCCCTCATATTTTGGAGAAGTTGCTTTGTAGATGCTACTGTACGAATAGCATTTACTATATCCTGTGTCTTCGTTTGTAATGCTTGACAAAGCATATCTGTAATTCCCAATACTTCCTTCATCAAGCACAAGATAAACACAAACTCAAAAGACACAAGATAACCAAAAGCAGTATCTCCATCAGCACGAATTGAACCAGATGATCCATCAGCAGCAATATTTTGAAGAACAGAACTTACTGCATTAAACATATTCATAAGGCTAGAAATAGAATTTAGGTGAGAACCCCACCTAGTGTCACCTGGTCGTTGGAGTGAACCAACCTGATTTGCTCCTTGACCTGTTTCAAGTTCACCAATATCTAATAAGTGAGCTAGC
Organism: Curcuma longa; assembly: GCF_044706935.1. NCBI lineage: Eukaryota > Viridiplantae > Streptophyta > Magnoliopsida > Zingiberales > Zingiberaceae > Curcuma > Curcuma longa. The sequence goes on along the minus strand of NW_027430290.1, from coordinate 40,373 downwards.
TCAATTACTTGAGAGTCTCGGAGTTCATCATGACGTTTTGCAGATGAATCCACAGTGTTCACAATGAACAAAAGTTTCTGAAAAAATTGACACACTGGAACCACATCATTTGAAGCAGCAACTAGAGCAAGCTGTAAACGGTGAGCATAACAATGCACATAATAAGCATAAGGACATTCTCTAAGAAAAAGAGCTTGCAATCCATTCAATTCTCCCTTCATATTACTGCTCCCATCATATCCTTGACCTCGAAGATTCTTAATATCCAAAGAATGATTGCGTAGAACAGAACATAATTCATCCTTCAACGTCATAGCTTTAGTGTTTTTGACATGTATTACATCAAAAAACCTTTCCTGCAAAACTCCAGCTCCATCAACAAATCTAAGCACTAAAGCCATTTGCTCTCTTTTTGCAACATCACAAGTTTCATCAACAATGATAGAGAACTTAGAGTCTCCAATTTCATCTCGGATATGCTTACGTACTGCAACAGCATAAATACTCAAAATTTCTTTTTGAATATCAGGCGAAGTGTATTTAGAATTACCTGGAGCATTTTCCATGACAACCTTTTCAACTTCAGGATTGAATTCAGCCAAAAGTTTCACTAACTGCAGAAAATTCCCCCGATTCCTTGACTGAATTGACTCATTATGACCTCGAAAAGCACAACCTTGAAAAGTAAGCCATCTGACAGCAGCAACTGAAACTTTTAACCTTAAGCGATTCTTTTCTCTTTCTTCATTGATGTGCACATTGATGATGTTTTCCACATGCCCAGATTGGTTCAACAAATCCTGACAAGATCTCAAAGCATTGTTATGATCAGAACAAGGACTAGAGCCAACATGAGTTAGAAATGCACATTTCTTTCCATTACGCACTCTTTTCCAATCAGAATAACCTTGTACAGTGAAGACATCAAATCCAGATCTCTTATTCAAATTGCTATTAAAAAGAAAGCAAACAAAGCAATAGGCACAATCTTTGCTCACAGAATATTCCAACCAAGATGGATATTGCTTAAACCATGAATATTGAAACCTGCGTTTATGCCCTGGTGGACCAGATGGTTTATACTCATCCAATTGTGGTTGCATAGGACCTAATTTCAAGTAAGCCCTGCGAACTTCATCCCTTTGATTTATTGGATATTCCCAAATTTGTGGTCTTAGTCCAGGATCTCTTTCTAGAAATTCAATTCCTCTAAATATCACTTCACCTCTGTTGGATACTTCTTCTTGTTTTTCTGGATTTTCAGTATCAATATTTGATGGTGAAATAATGGGAGAAACTTCATCAGACTCGTGCACTTGAGGAAAAGAAGCATCTACTTGTTCTTCTGAGTCCATCTCATCTCTTTTTCTCTTGAAAAATGAATGCAGAGTTTTATTCTTCCCCATCATCTAATTCTGAAAAAGTAGGTCAAGCAACATAATGATAGGTCAAGCAGAGTTTTCTCCATTCCAATCTAAATCTACTTTAAACATCATCATCCACTTTTAATATTCCTACACAAGTCCTCCATTCCAATCTAAATAATCATCCTAATAAAATTATATCTTCTAAGGAGTAAAGTAGGTCAAGCAACATAATGATAGGTATCAACAGACAGAGAAATTCAGAGTATTTCTTTAAGTTTTGAAAACACCCTCCCCATTTTGCATTCCCTAGATGAAACCATGTATGAACAGGAAATAAAATCAATTTATTTACCCTTTAATAATTTAAATTAGTTTAACCATATTTCAATAAAATAAACAGGTCATTTTAAATCCCTTTTTGAAAACAATTATAGCATATATAATTATCTAATTATTTACATTTTATTTATTCATGCACAGGAAAGATTCTAAGAGTCAAGGATAGGAAGTACCCACTTTTTACGTTTGCTAAGCTCTGAGTGTCCGCAATTCAGCGTGCTCCACTCGAACTGGTATCTACATATAATATTAAAATAACTTAAAAATCAGGATGTTATCCCATAATAATAATAATAACATAGGAACCTAAATACATCTTAATCAAGGAGTAATCGAAATTAACATCCCATCTCACAGTTATCTCAACTATCAAAATCTCTAAGTCTAATTATTTATCCATCCTAATTATACATTAATTAACAAAAGTATACTTCAAAAAGTGCATTGAAATAACCTGAAGGCACTTTTCCTTGATTGAGTTTGGACATTTTGCAAAGAAAATGCTATTATGGTACGAAAACCACAATTTCAATATTAAATAATCAAGTATAGGAATATTATTTATCCTAAATCCTGTGCAAGTGCAAGTAATTTCCTGCAACAGATGGGAACGAGATAAAGCCAAAAAAAAAAGGTTTTGGTTTTTACCGAAATCGGGAAAGACTCTTAGTGCGCTCGCTGGCAAGTGGCAACAAGGCTGCGGCTGCAGGCGTCGCGGGAGAGGCGACAACGTCACGGCGCTGCAGGCGGCGTCACGGGCGATCGGCAGCAGTGTCACGGCCGATCGGCAGCGACGATCGCGACACAGAGCAGAGGGGAGTCGCGGGGAAGGCAAGTGCGGAAAGGGCGTCGGCGGCGGCGTCGCGACGCTCAGTGATTTCGCGAGAAACCACGGTGGCAGCAGCGATCCGGCGCAGAGAAAAACAGGTTGGTTGAAGGCGACGCTCACGATGGGAACAGCGTCGCGGGCAGAAGCAGGGGAAAAATCGTGGGAGAGGCGGGGAAAAATCGCTAGGGTTCTCTCGGCAATTTTTTTTTTTTTTTTTTAAATTCTTAACGCCAAGACTGGGCCATGGCCCAGCTTGGCCCACCAATAGCTCCGCCCCTGGCAAAATTTTTGATGATACATTTCCATCGATGATTTATGAATTTAAGTCTTTTAATGAACTGAAGAAGACAAATTCTGTTAATAAGAACATACTTTTTGGTAGGTTAATTTTTTTTTGTTCCATGATTAGTTGATCGAGCATTTTATCTTATAGCTTAAAATTTTTTTTCTCAAGATGTCATTGGTAAAATGGTTGCACGAAACTTTCTTTAAAGTAAAAAATTTAGTGGTCGTTTTACAAAACTTCTTGATTTTGTCTTAGAAGATTTGGAGTAAGTATTATTTTATTCTTCTTTTAATTTGTGGGGAAACTTTGTCAATGACATCATGACATCTTAGATCCAGTATTTTAATATATTTTAATAATCAATTATTTTATTATTTTTAAGAGTAATAAGCTATCTTATAAGCTATCTTATAATCCAGTATTTTACTATTTTAATAATCATGATATGTTATAATTTTTTTTCTAATTGTACAATCTATAACTAATTTAGTTTATTTATATTTTAATTATTTATTTAAACACTTATACTTACTAATTTTAATTGTTAATTATATAAAATAATATCCCGTGCATTTGCACGGGTGAAATGCTAGTATGTAGTAATGATAACATAACTACTATAACATATTATAATAAATTAGTTAAATTAAAATTATTACACATAGAAATTTGTTATATTAAAACACTCCTTACAATCTAGAACCACTAATTTCTATATGTCATCTCCCTAAATTCAACAATAAATAGGTTGTAAATGCGCCAAATAAGTCGTTCAAACTTATTTAATAAGATAAAGTCAAGTCAAATTTAAAACGAATTAAGTCATTAAAATAAATATTCAAACTTGATTTAATTCTCTTTTATGCAACTTGATTCAAATTTAACTTGAATTTTGTTCATTTAGATGTCATCAAACTTTTAATTTAAATTTGTTTAATTATTTATCATTTTTATATTTTAAAATTTATTTATTTGGTTAGTGACCTCGATATTATAAGTTTATTTATTTATTTTAAAAAAATTTTAAATTATTTATAAGTTGATAAAATTTTATATGAGAATATTATTAATGAATAATTCATAATCTCTATTAATAAATGTTGAGTATTCAAATTTATTCATTTTATTTAATGAGTTTTCTAAATTTGTTCATTTTAATCTTATGTCCGTTATTAAATTAAATATCAAATTACCTTATAAACATTTTGATTTATTTACAACCCTAACAATGAAAAACTTCTTCAAAATAGCTTTTGTAAGGAAAACCAGGGTGGCAGCGGTGGCAGCCTCAGCTTCTCTAGTGAAGCAGCAAATACACGTTGCACTTTGTAAATTGTAACGTGGCGTCCTCTTCGACCACCATGGGAGAGATTTTGTTGCTTAATTCCTTGCCGAAAGCAGGGCAAAGTAGCTTCAACAATTGCAGTAATTCGTTAACTAAAGCTCAAGCACTGGGTTTAACAGATTGGATGCACTGTAATGTGCAGAGCCTGAGAAGAAAGCAAAGCAATGGCTTTACTTAGTCAACTGCCACCAGTGGCTGTAACTGTCGAGCTCCAGATCGGGCAATACAGTTGGTGGTGATTCTAATGGAGTCAACTCACAAATTATATATAAAATTTCATGTATTTTTTTTTCACTGTTTGCTACTCTTTCAACGTTGCCTCGCTTTTTTCAGGACACTCGCATTGCAAGAAGAGAAGATGAGGCATTGCACCGTTTTTGTTTTTTTAACGTTGTTGGAACAGCGATTCCCGCGATTGTTGAACAAGCCTTGTACCGTAAGATTTTTTCGAGTTCGCAAACCTTTTCAAGACGACTACGACTTTATTTGAGACGATAAAGAACTGAATTCAACGTGAAAGTTGGAATAACAATAGGATTCACCAATGACATAGAAAAAGCATAACTAGGATGAAAACAAGTTCACTAGTCAAAGAACCATTGATATGGTTGGAGGATTAGTTCAAGATCCAATGGCATAGAAAAAACTAGATTGATACGCAATGCCAAGCCTCAAATGGTCTTAATGTCATATCCATCCATAAATACGGAAATTTTAAAGCAAATCCACAACAGCAAGTCAAAAGTTGCAGCAAGGTCTCAACAGCTAGAAAGTCAGGGTTACCATAGCCATAACTGACACAAACCAACATCAGCTTGGAGGAGACGCACTGCGCCTTGGAGAAGCATATTGATTATTATCATCTTCGTCGTACTCCCTAGGGCTTCGACTTCCACCATTTGTTTCAGGGCTTTTGTAACTCCTGCCACGAGGGCTCTCACTTTCGTGGCTTCTGGCACGAGGGCTCTCCCTTTCATGACTCCTGGCACGAGGGCTCTCCCTCTCGTGGCTCCTGGCACGAGGGCTCTCCCTTTCCTGGCTCATAGGGCTCCTGCTGTTTTCCCTATGGGGACTACGGCCATAGTCAGAACCATTGCGCTCAGCTTCCTCCTTTGGGGGAGAGTTCCTAGTTCGCTCCTTAGGGCTCCTGCTGCCATCAGGGGAGGGGCTACGCCTCCTATCCTTTGAAGGTGGAGGGCTGCCCCTGGGGCTCCTGCTGTAGTGGGGGCTTCTCGATCCACCCCTATCTTCACGATCAGCACGACGCCCATCTCTCACAGGAGATCTTGAACGACTGCTCATAATAGAAGAGTTGCAGAATTAATGAAGTGCATTACGTCGCAAAGATAACAATTAAGAATTGCAGAATTAATAAGCGCATTACATCACAAAGAAAAAAATTAGACTGCATTGCACCTGTAACTCCGGCTTCGGCTGTAACTCCGACTCCTGCTCCTACCACGGCGTGGAGAAGTTGACCTTGAATAACTTCGTCCGCGTCTGAAGTGCAAACAAGTTGAATTTACTTATCAACCAGGAACATACATCCATCAATGGTAGAAAAAAAAATTGCATTTCTCACTTCAGCTTTTTAGGACTATTTTGGCAGTTTCTTTCAATGTGACCTCTCTCTCCACAGCGATAACACTTGTTTTTCCAGTCTCCTGCTTTGCAGTCTCGAGCCCAATGCCCATCGATACCACAGTTAAAGCATCGGCCAGAACCTGGAGGAGGTCCCCTTCCTAGATATTCACGAGAACCTCCAGGGCCACGAGGAACCTGGAACCATAATGTAACATTTGAAAGTTAAAACAGCTCTAATATATGATGGTTGAGAAAAAAATAGGTAAAGTGCAAACGGTTTATAGGACAACATTGCAAAACCTTGCCAACATGTAAGTTCTTACCCCTCTAGCAAACTCCACTATAATTCGACTACCATCAAACTCTCGTCCATCTAGACTGTACCTTGCATCATCAGCATCTCGAGGATCACTGAATTCCTGTTGAATGACAAGTAAAACAAAAAAAAAACAGATACAAGAGGCATATCAAGGTAAGGTAAACCCAGTTGGATTGGAAACTTCCCCTGAGCTCATCAACAAGATTCAAAAGATAACAAAATTAAGGATAGTGTACATACAACAAAGGCGAAATCATGCTTCATATCCACATTTCGTACTCTGCGGAAATTGTTGCCAGAAAGAAGGCCATCAGGACTTAAATACTGAAAGGTACACTACTTCAGTCCTCAGAAGATCAACTAAACACCACTTGGTGATGACTTCCATTAACACACATCAATAACATTAGAGAAAGAATCGCCAAAGTCTCCTATAAAGTTGGAAGGATAGACACCAATCCACCAATGGCACCCTCCCACCAAAGACCTCCAGGTTGGGCCAAAAAACCCAAAAACCTTCAACAAGATCATTCAAGTTAAAAACACACATGGGCTGGGCTGCAATTTTTTAATGCAGACACAGAGAATAACCACACCTTAACGAGCTATCCCCTCACCCAAGCTAAATCATTTAAACCCAATTGTAATGGAATAAGAGAATCCAAAGAGTAAACTGAAATTAGTCTGACCAATTTAGCATTGAAACAGAATTAATTTCTTAACATAGCATAATCTTTGAAGAGCATGACAAATATAATCAAAATACAAAAGTTTAAACAATTGCATAGGTGTTAGAATTGTAACAATTATAGCATTCAATTAGATTACTGTCCAAAATAACAATTACTTTGCGGTGACTTGATTTCAGAATTATAGAAGCTGGCAAATTACTTAGAAAAATATTTTAGATCATAGTACTAATTAAGTTGTAGTTTGAGGTAGCACTTAATTGTAAAATAGGCTCACATGAACATACAAAGACATGTAGCATATACGACTATTGGGACAACAAAGTTGTTTATTGGTAACTAAAATTGTTACAACCTTAAAAGATTAAGATAATTGTTACAATTCTTGTTCAGTTAATACTTAACAAACAAAAATGGTTGTAGAGTATTTAAAAATTAATGCTAAAAATGGATATAGATAGAGCAAATAGCTTTTGACAACTCCTACAAAAAAGGGCAGAAGCAAAAAAACATTTGTTAAACTTCACATTTGCCTTAAACATGAAATGAATGAAGGATGAACATACAGACATCTAACAGGAAAACATATTATCCAATATATATCACCTTCCATATCGGCCAAACAGGTCTTCAAGATCACGAGCACGAGTGCGATGAGAAATTCGACCAACATACAAACGGGTGTTTGCATAGCGATCATCATGACGAGGCATCTTCTACAACAAATAAATAACCAATATGTGATTTAAAAAACAAAAATTATAAAAATATTATGGAGGGAAGTTAGGAAGGGCAGGTGGCTAATGATAGTATGAAAATGAACTAATATGAGATTCAAATTGATAGAGGACCAAATTTTCAAGGATTAATGCTACATCATATAAATAAACACAATCATAGAATTACAAATACTGGATGCCTTTGACCAACACATGTAATGTGAGGCAATGCAATATCCCAACTGCTATTATTGGGGTATAATCATTAGATAAAATTACTTATAAATTCAATTAGATAAAAGGTTCTTTTTTATATTATTCATCCTGAAATAAGCACTGTAAATGAAGTCATCATTCACCAACACTCAATCTATTATCACTAATACACCACAGATCAAAAGAATATTACATTTATACTGTTTAGGGTTTATAATATAAAAAAAGACAAAGGAACAATGTTTTCAACCAGAGTCTACTAAATGGAAATGGTAACCAGTTGCATAAGAAATTGGTCCAGTCCAGTTCTCAAGTACTACTTTTCCAATAAGTCCAAATTTAAATAATGTCTGTCATGACAGATAGTAAAGATTACTAAATGAAAATATATTTTCTACCAGCTCAAGCTTTGTAATAATTAGTTAGGCAATCAACTTTATCAATAATATTATTATTCAATTACTAAAAGTTATTATTAGTAAATAGCATAATGTAATATTATTATATAATATAAATGGCTATAATATCATCTAATAATAATAACAATCCTATTAATATATTATTATCAATAATTCGCAAAGAAAGCTTTTGTAATTTTATTCTACGTGTACTAATTTGGTTTTAACATATCAAAAGGACTTCTTTTCAAATTGTTTTGGAAAAATAAAAATATCCACTTTAAACATTCCCTATGTCAGAGAGATGAAACAGAAAAAAAAACAATCATAACATGTCCTTGTTTGTTAATGTGATTCATTTCTTTTTCTTTTATCCACCTTCCAGCAAATACTGCATAAAAAGAATAGTTAAAAACATATCCAAATTAATGATGTGTTTCCTAAGATTAAAGGAAATGCAGGTGGAAAACAGTTACAGAAATTTCCCCAGCCACCCACATTCCCTGCATTTCTTTTGGCAGAAATAAAAGAACTTTCAGGTGGAAAATAAGTTGCCAAATAGTTATCCAGCCACCCACATTCTCTCCATCTCCTTAGGCAGAAGAAAGGGCTAGGAAAATCTTTTGCAAGCTTAGGCAACTCTGCTTTGACTCAATTTGAGCAAATGAAAGCATTATTCACATGACAATGGACCCAAATATTCAAATTCATTTCACTTACGTTTTCCAATGTTTTTAACTAATAAATTTTTTAAATTTGAATTTCCATCTCTCTGTATTTCTATCCAGGGAAATGATCTTAAAATGTGCTTCTCTCTAAGGAAATACAAACTAGGAACCGTATTATTTTCCTATGATTTTTTTTGTCATCTTCCTTCATCTAGTTGTTTCCTTTCCTCACAGGAGACTGGGCATACATGACTAGTTATCTATGGAATTCACATAACCTAAATACTTATAGGAAAAAACACAGCATACACACATAAAAATCAAAAACTAAACCAAAATGATAAAAGCTTGTAAAGTATTCTCGAGACATGTGAAAGCGTGAGCTATATGTAGATAGCATGCTAACAATTATTACGTACTAATATATTTTTCCTCTTTTAAGACGAATTAGGTTTCTGATACAACAGATCTAAAAGACCCATCCCTGAAAGGATAAGTCTGATCCTTCCTCTTCTAACTCCAAAAAAAAAACAAATATGTAAACCGAACAGAGAATATACATGTATAAAATCAAACAACAGAGAGAGAAATTTTCAATCCACGATGTCTCTACAACAAACTGAGAAGATCTCGAAGATTAGCAAAAGACAAGGAATAAACAAGAAGAAGAAACAAAATCCAACATAAAAGGAGCCTGCGAGAAAGAGGATCTTACCGTCGAGTCGAGCGGCGAACGAAACCCTAGCGCAGCCGCACTCGATTAGGTCTGCTACTCTCACCTGTCAGCCTTTATATCGACGAATCCATTGACCGGGTTGCTTCAATCAACGGTCAGGATTACTCTGATCGGTGGACGGTCAGATGGACAAAATATGCTATAAATTATTTACAAATTAGCTATGATTAACTTTTATTTTTTTTACTTTCAGTATTTTTCAATAATCCTACACGGTTTATTTCATAATCATTTATGAAAAGATAAATCAAAAAATTATAGTTGATCATACAGAAAGAACATTGTCTCGACGATTTAGATAAAAAATTTTAAGATATATTATTTAGACTAACTTTGTCATTACATGTTTAGATTAAAATATTATTATTATTATGTATTTTGAATTTTTTTATTTAATTATTTTATTATAAAATAAAAGAATAATATCATATAGTAAAAAATTAAAATAGATTGGTCAGATTATTCTGATTGATCTAGATTTAAATTTATAATTTTCAGATTAATTTCAAGTTCGGATCGGATTGAAAATTTTTTATAATATTATTTTCAATCAGATCCGAATCCATCTAAATTTATTTTGAGGTATATAAAATGTTTGACATGTGATTGCTTAGATAGCGGATGAGTTACTTAGGTCTATCCGCCTAAGGATTAATTATTGAAGCCTTGAGATATTCAAAGGATGTTTAGGTTGTCATCACAATACCTAAAAAATTTCCAAGAGCTTATATCTTAGGCTCTAACATTCACTTAAAGTTATTTTGGACACCTTTAGTTGACTCGATTGGTTGGACTTATCCACACAACTTGATTAGTCAATTGGTTTGCTTGATCTAATCGATCCACTTGGCATGGCCAATCCATCTAGCTTGTTTGGTTTACTCAACCTAACTAGATCAATTAACTCGCCAACTTGCTTATTTTTAATCAGTCCAATCATCATGCTTGGCTTGCTTGGTCCAATTAGCCTAACCAACTTGTCCATCTTAATCAAGCCACTCGGTCCACCCAACCCCAACCCATTCTTGTAAAACCACATAGTCTAACTAACCCAACCAATTCACCTAACTTGATTGGCCTACTTGTTCCATCCAATTTGACCCATTCAACTCATTGTTTGGCTGACCCTCATTGGGCATACTTGTTTGCCCAACTTGATTGGCTTGTTTGATTTGCTCGGTCTATGGTTTGAGAGAGTGAGAGAGGTGAATGGTTGGCTCAGCTAATTAGCCTAATCAATTAGCTAGTCCATTTTGATCTTCTTAGCTTGATTAGTCCACTCAATTTGATTGGCATGTTGGCTCAACTAACTTGCTTAATTTGATTAGCCTATCAACTAGAGTCGTCAGTTTGGATTGAGTCTGTCGAATTGATCCACCCTGTCTAATAATTTAAGCGAGTTCGATTAAAATTTTATCAACTCATTCAAAAGCTAACTTAAACAATCCAGCATATGTGGGTTGTGGATCCAGGTGGGCCGGCTCGTGGAGGGTTCGGGTTCACCTGCGGGTTAAGAAGAGGAAAAAATAATTCAAAACTCAAAATTAAAATGAAAAACTTAATAAGCTCGTGAGATGGTGTGTCTAATCCGCAACTCAAACTTAAAAATTTTAATTTTTTATATATTTATTTTTATTTATTGATGGACCCATGGGCTGACTCATATAACTCGCAACCTATTTTGAGTTTGATTGGGTTGGGGATTTCTCAACCCTGTCAAAGGATAGATTTTGAGAGGGCCACCCTGCCCCATCCCATCACGAGTTGACCCATCTAACAGCTTTACTATCAACTAGTTAGTTTTGGTTAGTTAATTAACCCACGCAATCTATTCTCTTGCGCTAACTAATTCGACTGACCTAATCAATCTACCTAGTTTGACCAACGACTTAGCTTAATTAACTTTCTTGAACCAACTAACCCAACCAATTTAACTTATTTAGTTGGTTTACCTAACTGGCCTAATCCGTACTTGGCTTAATTGACCAGACTAATTTAATTGATTTGCCCCATTTTTTCTTATTTTACTTATTTAAATTTAAATTTTAAACTTATAATATTAATTAGTATTATATTTGTGAAATGCTTTGAATGAGATAAATTATTTATCAAAATACATAATTACATCTTAAATTGCCAATCCACTTCAGCGTAAAAGTGAAATCCGCCGCTTCAACAACTTCACACAGTTAGCCCTATGACTATCTGTGAGGAGATAAATCGAAAAGCTGCAGTTAACCACGACGAAGGAGGGCATTATCTTAGCTTCGTTGAAATTCGATCCTTGTTCATTTCAACAACTCTATTCCGTCGTAACCAACTTAACTATGTCTTGGAGATTTAAATTGCCAATCCAATATTAGAATAGAATTGCAGAGAGAATGGACCATTCCGATTTAACTTCATATGTATACCAAATGCAAACTTAGGGCTTGTTTACATTGAAGGGCAAAATTCGAGAAGGAGAAGGAAACGAAAGAGAGAAGGGAAAGGAGAGGAGAACAATCTATTTACTTGTGTGAGGGGAAGAGAAAGCTGGAAAAGGGATGAAAGACATGAATGACACTAGTGTTACTCATTGTCATTCTAAAATCTCTTATACCATAGATGGTCGCAACACTCGATCATCCTTGTTGCTTGCAGTTCAACCTCACTATTCGCTCATGTCTCATCTTCGATGTGGTAAAGATGATCTTGCTTCATCACTCAATTCATCATCAACCTCACCAATCCATGGGACATACAATATTTCACTTTGCTTTCATAAAAGACTTTCGAACGACTTTAAATAAAAATATTTTTAAGAAATAGACAATTATGACTAAGACTAAAACCTTGATAGAAGAAGACTCTACTCCATGATGGGCTCTAAGATTGAGACCTTGTAGTTCTAAATGATCTCTATGAGTGGATTGAGCACACTCTCCTTGAAAGGTTATTAGAATTCTAACTTTATTCGGGAACCAAAAGAACCACATCAATTATTATTAAATTTATTGACAATGGTTAATTTGATTTCTATTCAACTAAATGGTAAGAGAAAAGATGGAATCGGTAATCTTTTTGAATTCCCATACTCATTTTCTAATCATAAAAGAAAGTCAAAAATACATAGGGATCCAACTATACAATATTTAAGCAAGGTAGTGCTTATTGTAATATAAACTCATAAGCAGGGTAGAGTCGGGAATTATAATCTATTAGAACTAATATTTTTGTGAAATGCGGATTGAGCTGGACTCGAGTTGGACTCGAGTTGGACTCAAGTCAGCTCAGATTGTGTGAGACTCGAGTTGGACTCAAGTCACACAAGCCAAATTCGAATTTGACTAAAAGGTCATCATGCATGAGATGCATGATAATTAAAAAGCTGCATTATCTTCCTTAAAAGAAGAGAAAGATTGTCATGCATGAGATGCATGATCTTTCATTAAAAGAGGAGAAAGATCTTTTGCATGAGATGCATTGGAATTAATAAAATATTAATTTCGGAATTAATATTATATTAATTTCCCCTTCATCCATGATGGGCTATAAAAGAGGGTGAGAGGCTCTTGATGAAGGGTGGTTGGTTGCTCTTGCTCTTGCTCTTCCTCTCTTCTTCTTCCCTTGGCCGAACCCTACTTTGTGGCTAGCACCACAGTTCGGTTCTACTCCATTTCAGTGTTCGTGTGGATACCTTAGAGGCGCGAACACACTGATCGTGCTGAGATCCGATGACCTTGAAGGCAAGAGTTGCTGTCGGGATTGCGAAGGGCACGCATCGAAGGTAAACTCGATTCTAGTAGGTAGAATCGTCAAACGAGTATGTTTTCGCATGGATCTTCTGGAGGGATCCTGTTTTCCGCTGCGATATATATGGTTTAATCGGTTTTTCGCGCATATAGATCCCTACAGATCCAACTATACAATATTTAAGCAAGGTAGTGCTTATTGTAATATAAACTCATAAGCAGGGTAGAGTCGGGAATTATAATCTATTAGAACTAATATTTTTTAATGAAAAATAAAATAATACATAACAATTAAAATTATAAGAAGATATTGGTTCACTATTCATTGTAATCTCAAAAAGTTTCTCATTAATAAGATATTCAATATTTTTGTTATGGAACTCGTAACATTCAAAAACTTTTGATAAAAATGTTGACAATGTAATCTTTTATATCTCTATCATCCTATAAGAAATTAATGAACTTTAAATAAAATGAATATCTCTAAAATCAATCATTTAATTTTATGATTAAATTAAATATTTTTTTAATTAAAAGATACTGATGCCGAATAGAATAGCTATTATTCTAGAGGCGACGGAATTAAGATTAGAGAGAATTGTAGAGGAAATAACACAAGAAATCGAAAGCCAAGAGAAGCCACCGTTGTCTCTAGGTTTTTGCCAAAACAAAAAAGTGTATTCAATAATCAAAAGTCATCCAAAATAAATAAACAAATATAAAAATAGACCATAAATAAAATCCTATCTTGCGTCAAAAATACCCTTAAACTCTAATAATAGAAAATTACTATAAATAGTAAAAAAATATATTTGGAGTCTTTGAAAAGGATATCTGATGGGTTTAAAAGTGGGTCGATATGAGTTCCACCTAATATTGAATAGAAGTCTTTGAAAGAGCTTCTATTAGTAACCGACTGCGTCTCGTTCTAATACCTAAGTCAAAAGTTATGACCCATTGAAACTCGACTCCTCCTGCGTCAATGTTGCATCAGATACAAAAATAATCCGTATAGGCATACACATACTATTAAAGTTGTGCTTTACAATTCTTCAAAGTATAATATTCATCAATTATAAAATCTAAGTCAATATTTGAAGCAAACTTTCTCTTTCTCAATGTAGATAATCATAAAATCTATCATAAAATTCTCTCCCATTCTATTATGAAGAACTGTTTTAACATACTTAATAGCCGAAAATGCATGCTCTGTAGTTGTCATAGAAATAAGTAAAGTTAAAACTAAACAGATCAACTTGTCAATTGAATTATAATATTGCAATTTTTGTTTCAAATAACCCTTGGTACAATTCTGAGATAGTGGGCATTTTCTGAAAATTCTCATGACAAACTACATCGAGCTTATAATATTATAGCTAACACCTCAAATGATGCATTTCCTATTTGGTGAAATTCTCAAGATAATACTTTTCAACGAGAGTACAAATCTTGTTAATGTCAAACCATTTAAAATTATCTTTTAGGTTTAAAGTAGAATTAAGCATAAGAAATTCTACTATCTCATCGCTGAATCTAGAGTTTAACTCTTTCAACTAAAAAACTATTACAATATTAAATATATCATAATAAAGTAATGCTCAGCTGTGATGGTATCCTTTTATCGGCATGAACGACTAGAATGCTTATAACGAGCACTCATCTCCAGTAGATCAACCACTACTAAAAAATTACGATTTTACGGCAGTTATTTAGCGGCGGTTCTTAAAACCGCCGCTATTATCCGTTTTCCCGGCGGTTTCAATTAACCGCCGCAAAAACAAATTTTTAGCGGCGGTTTTATGAACCGCCGCTATTATCTGTTTTCCCGGCGGTTTCAATTAACCGCTGCAAAAATAAAATTTTTAGCGGCGGTTTAAATTTGATTTGCGGTGGTTTAGTAATTCGCGGCGATTTAAAATTTAATTTACGGCGGTTTAAAATTTAACCGCCACTATATTCTATTTTTTCGATGATTTAAAAATAATTTTTTATTTAATCAAAATAACACTAATTAGCATGGACGTGGATCTCTTAGATACCAAGGAAAGCCCTTAGCCCTTAGATTTCAATCGGACGACCGTCCTTCGCTGACTGCTGCCCTAACTCTCTTTCCTAACCCTAATAAAGCCCCGCCTCCGAAAGAAAAAGCTCTGCCAAGTTGAAGAGACCAATTTGCTGGGAGGCGACGGCGCCAAAGGTACCAGCAGCGGGGGCAAAGAAAAAGGCGAGGCCGTGGCCAGGGAAGATCGAGGGAACAGGGGTGATGGAGAAGAGGAACAAGGACGAGAAGGGTAGGACGGCGGACGAGAAGGGCAGCCGCTACTGTTGCTGGCGAGATCCGATGAGGAAGGTAGGGCTCGAGAGTAGCGTTGCCGTAGAGGGTAAGATCGTCAGACTTGAAGCCATTGAAGAGGAGTTCAATCGCCGCGTCCTCGAAGCCGACCAAATCTCATAGAGGAAAGCAGAAGAAGAAGGTAGGTGCATGATTCCTAGGTTAAAGTTAAGGTCTTGTTGTGTTTATTTGTGCCTTTTTCTGTCCTCGAAGCCGTCCACCTTCTCCTCCATCCCCACCTCCTCCAGTGTCACGACCTCCACAATCTAGGTCGCCGCCCACAGGTACTCCACCACCTAGGAGTTCGCACACATGCCATTCGATGGGGGTGATGCACAGGGATCTCAAACCGGAGAACTTCCTCTTGTTGAACAAGGACAAGGATGCACCGCTCAAGGCCACCGACTTCGGCCTCTCTGTCTTCTTCGAGGAAGGTTAGGAATTCATCAACTTCGGCCAGCTATGGAAGTTCTAAGTAAGTGAATTTACCTCCCATGTTTTTGCATGATCAGGTTCAGTCCATTTGATATTCTCTAGCTAGCATATTTTGGTTAATACTCAACATATCATGCTTTGTTTCCTAGGGCATGGACTGTTTATGATAGTACTCTTTTATTCATCTTCAATGCGATCAGTGATATGTTAGGCATTGTAGACGAAAGCAACTATGCATTGCTTCATATTGATTAAGATTGATATGCCAGATTGTTTTTTATTAGTTCATGGAGATTGCTTTAAAACAATTTCAGGTGAACCAGATCCTGAGGTCAAAATCCACTACTAGAAAAGAGCTGCTTAACAGCAGTTATTTAGCAGCGATAAACTGGCCACAATATTGAAATTTTTTATTTTTGGAGTTTTTATAGTGAAGATTTCCATTCAGTTTATATTACTGAATTAAAATGCAACACCAAAATTATCTTTGGCCACAATATCCTATGATGCATTGATCACATATATGATACACACTTTCAAGAGTCAACTTTGCTGATCTGGTCTTCAGGAGTATGCCAACATCTGCTGCCCTTGATGTAGTGTTCAATTTGTGGTGAAGAGAGCTTTGGGACAGGTTTGTTAAATTATTTTATTCCCTCTATGCATTTTGGTTGTAAAATGTAGGCTATCTTTCCATTAATCTTGTAATAAAAACTGCTAGCTAGCTTTCAAACATAACATATTGTTATAATGTATATCATGTTTATTGGGGCAAACTTGGTACATCTTCCTTTGAGTGCCCCTTTCTTTGAGTGGATTTTTATTGAGAAATGCTGGTGGAGCTATAAGGCACTTATGGCACATTTGGTGAACCTTCAAGCATCACTTCCTAATCTTAACAAGTAATTCTACTTGTTATTTTCCCTGCAGCATTCAGATATCATGCTATTCACTATAATTGTTTTCTTGAATGCAAACCTAATGACATTTTATTTTGCCGAGTCTACACTGATGGTTCTGTGGGCGCTACTGTCCGAGTCTACATTGAGTAGTACGAGAATGATTCAACAAAAACATGAAGAGATTCACAGGAAGCACTTGCACCACTTGTGAGTAAATTGCTGCAATTTCTTTTTCCTTTTCCTAATTCATTCGTGGAACTTTTGCAAATAATGAGTTGGACGCTGCTGGTGTTGCAGGTAGAGGTGGCCGTTAAACTCTCAAAGATGGAAGAAGTTTGTGGAACTTTTTGGTTTATCCTAAAGATTACTTTATTTTTTCCAACAGTTCATATTTGTCAATTTTTCTACTTGGTTTAGTATTTTTTTTGTGGTTCTTATAGTCCCTGCATTCTTATTATTTATTATGCTGCTTTATTTTTCTAACGGTTCATATTTGCCAATTTTTCTACTTGGTTCAGTATTTTTTTTGTGGTTCTTATAGTCCCTTATACTCTAGTTTAATCATTGCGAGCTAAACCAAGTCTTTGTTACAGTTAAATTGGAATATGTGAAAGTTGTTTGCAATGAACCTGGATGTATGAAGACATTCACAAATGCAGAATGCCTTAAAGCACATATCAAAACTTCTCTTCTATACGTTGATTGTGTGATTTGTGGAACAAAACAGCTGAAGAAGAATATTAAACGACATGAACACATGCATGAAGCAAGCGAGGTGACTGAGAGTTGCTTCAAGGTGACTGAGAGGACAAAATGTAACTTTGAAGGTTGCGAATGCACCTTTTAAAATGTAACACCTAAATTTTGTGTAATTATCGATTTTCTCTCTCAGGCTGTTAAAGCTTAATTGCTATTTGGAAGCAATCTAGTAGAACATTTTCAATTAAAATGTTGAGTACAATTGTAAAATACTTTTACAGTTTGAATGTTTTATTGGATGTTGTTGTTTATTGTTATTTTTCTTTGACAATCGAAACAAATCAGTAAAAATTTTAAACCGTTGTTAACGTAATTTATAACGCTTTTAAATAGTTTTTCGGTGGTTTCAAAGCTGTCGGGAAATCAACCGACGACATATTGAAACTGCCGGAAATCATTTTGCGGCAGTTTTAGCAAACCGCCGGGAAACTTTTTGCGGCAGTTTTAGCAAACCGCCGGGAAATCAATTCGAACCGCTGCAAAAAATAAACCGCCGGGAAATCATTTCTAACCGCCGTTAAAAGAACCGCCGGGAAATTATCTCGAACCGCCGCAAAAACAACCGCCGAAAAATTATTTCTAACCGCCACTAAACAAACCGCCGGAAAATATTCGAACCGCCGCAAAAACAACCGCCGAAAAATCTACTTTAGTGGCGGTTATTCTAGCGGTTCTCTAAAACCGCCGCTAAATGGTTTAACGACACTGGTATCAGCGGCGGTTTACCAAACCGCCGGGAAATGATTTTGCGGCGGTTCCAAACCGCCGCTAAACGATTTTAAAACCGCCGGGAAATCCTTTTTTTCTTGTAGTGAACATTCAATCTTGTGCAAAATAATTTGACATACGAAAGAAAAATATCAAAATCATCATTTCTCAATATAAGAGAAGTACTTTAGTCGTAAGACCAAATTTATTGCATTTATGATATCAAGAAATTTTTGTTGCAAAGCACGACATAACAAATTTGTGATCCCCAAATTTTATGCATCAAATGCAAAATAAATGAAATCAAAAGGCTTTATCACTATTAAAACCACCAACTTCTCCACGCGTCAAAGCTTCCCCACCATCGAAGTAAAGGAATCATCAATGATAATGCTTTCAAACACATTAATAGTTGCACCATACATATCTATTAAGCTACAAATAGAATTAAAATGAGGAGCTCTAATCAAGTAGTTCCTGCTCAATGCAAAGTATCAATCTGAATCTCATGTTCACTAGCAATAACAGAATATAATGTGCAATTTCATTAACTTGAGCAGATTGTAATTTAGTATTGTGTTTGAAAGAAATATAACAAAATTGCCAATAGTCATCATATTCGAAAAGAAAAACCATATATAGAGATCTCCTTTTCAGTAGTTGCAACTAATGCTAGTTGGAGTCGGTGGGCAAAGCAATGCACTAATATGCATAGGGGTAATCTTTAAGTAATAAAATTTGCAATCCATTAAAAGTACCACATGTGTTGCTAGCACCATCAT
This sequence comes from Curcuma longa, assembly GCF_044706935.1. Lineage (NCBI taxonomy): Eukaryota > Viridiplantae > Streptophyta > Magnoliopsida > Zingiberales > Zingiberaceae > Curcuma > Curcuma longa. The sequence continues at coordinate 21,226 of NW_027430290.1, read as the reverse complement.
ACCATTAACCTCACATATTATGAATTTTTAGATTATATCTAGTGAGATATCATATATTTTTTTCTTAAGTGTTGCAGTTGTGGTGTTATGAACATGCACAATTTGAAAAAAAAAAACTCCAGCAAAAAATCATGGACATCAATAAATCTCAAAATTATAGCCTTTTATTTTTTATTAGATACATCCTTCACTTCATCCATCAAAATATAAAACTTAGAATCTCCAATTTTATTACATATTTTATTTTTGACTCTATTATCAATAAAATATAAGATTTCTTTTTAAACTTCTGATGAATTATACTTTGCATTTCCCCGAGCTTTCTCTAAGATAACATCGCCAATACTAGCATTTTATTTTTTTCAAAAGTTTTAGCATCTTAATGAAATTATTATGATTTTGGGAATCTAAAGATTCATCATGACCTCTCAATTCACATGCTTACAAACTAAGCCAACAAACACTCTCAATTGTTGTTGCAAGTCTTAATCGATTATTTTGAATTTGTTCAGAAGATTCTCAATTTATAACTTTATCTATGTATCGAGTTATATTCATCAAATCAATAACAAATTTTGTAGATTTATTATGCACCGAGTTAGAGCCTCCTATGTGAGATAAAACGACACACTTGACTCCATCATTAACGTGTTTTCAACTTCTAAATCCTTTAACTATAAATGTAGATTTGTTGTGTTTCACTTAATTAAAAAAGATAGCACAGAAAATAAAATATTGCATCATTTGAAGAAAAGTACTCTAATTATGGGAACTTTTTAAACAATGTATATTAAAATCGACGATGTTACTTTCTTGATTTAGACCGTGGGTACTTCAACAATTTAGGTTGACATGATTCTCATTTTGATATAAACTCGTCTTAATTTTATCATGATAATTAACAGGACATTGCCATATCAAAATACTCAACCCAGGATCATTTAAAGAGAAGTTCCATCAAACTCAACTCTTTGAAATTTAGAAGGAGGTTCGGGCTTCTCATTCGGAATGGATGTATTGATCTCAATCCTCTAAGATGATGAATGATTATCAATTTTTGACTTTAAGAATGATAGAATATTATTTCTCCTCTTTTTTTCTGTTGATATGAGGTTAAATAACCTAAGTAATTAACTGAGTGGACTGACTCAAATTCAACACAATTTACATTTATCATTTGATGAAAACCACTAGAGATCAAATAGACATTTGTACATTTTCCCTCAGCTTTTTCACTAATGCATCAATTCCAAGAGAAAGTTTAAATAATCACACAATCAATAATTTAGAAGGGAAAGTGGGGAACATCTACATTGAAGGCTTGGGAATGTTGATGGATCTCCTTTTCCGATGGTCAATCAATGACAACCACGGTCGGATCGAAACTCGAATTTGAGGATTTAGGTTAATCAAGAAATTTGATTTGGAGATTTAGAACTGATCGATCAATAGGAGTTGCATATAAAAAAGAGTGCCCCTGGAATGATCGCAAATTTGAAAATTTAGGATTGATTGGGTGAATAATTACATATAAAAAAAAATTAAAATGGCTCCTAAATTAAAACTCAAGTAGGTTAACACCTCCTTCAACCCTTGCTCATAAAAAAAAATGATAATCTCCTTCAACCCTTGCTCATAAAAAAAAAATGATAATCCCAGTAGCCACATCTCTGGGGGTGGTCGGCTTGGTCCCACGGAAGTTTCCCACCGACCACCAAGGTAAATCGGGAAGCGCATACGGGCCAATCTAGATGTCCAACATCCTTTGATTGCGTTCCCCATTTGGAGGAAAATTTCTGCAAATACGCCATAGTTAGGGATCGAACCACGAATCCCTGAGTTACAATCCGGATATCTTACCGTTGCACCATTGCTCCGGGGACAACCCTTGCTCATAAGTATAATATATCATGTGAGCACCGATCTAATAATGAATATTTTGATTATTAATTATAGATAATAAAATATGTATGGTATTGTATTTGATAGTTAGTAAGAATATTGTACAATAACAATTAGCTTTCTAATTGGAGCTTGTAAAAATCAAAAGTCGTTGAAATGGTAACCACCTTTTTGAGATTTAGTGGCAAGCACGAAAACTTTTTTAATTTTAAGGACGAAGAATTCTCGGGAGCAGCAACGAAATTCTAGACGTGCGATGCAAAATGGCGATTGATCGAGCACCTCGATCCCCCCTTCCACTTCGAGCGAAGAAACAGAATCTTCAAGCATTTTGGATGATATCTTCGCCTCTTCCAAGTCAGTTACAAATCCATCTCTTTTTGTTTCTCGTTCTCGTTGCGCGCATTCATACATTACCATCATCTTCTTCTTCTTCTTCTCCGATCCTTTCTCGACGATCCGTGTTGCGCAGAAGAAAGCGACTCGAGAGGGTGATCGGAGTTGAAGATGTTGCAGAGAGCTGCGAGCAATGCTTACTCATGGTGGTGGGCGAGCCACATCAGGACGAAGCAGTCGAAGTGGCTCGACAACAACCTCGAAGGTCTGATTTCCTCTTTTTCTCGCTCTTGTGTGGTTTTGTTTGCCTGACCGTGCAAGTTAATTTTACTCCGTTCCGTTCCTCTGCTAAAGCAAGTTTTCTGCTACCTTGTGTTTGATGATTTGCCGAAATAAAAGGTTACTGTGTAATACCAATATCCCAGTGGAGCGAATCTGCTTTTCAAATATCTAGAATAGACGTGAATCTGAGGCTATCTATCTGTAAAAAAAAAAGCTCAGATCATCGATTTTCAGATTAAAACAAGAGATCTTTTTCTTGATTTCTTCTTATATTTATAAAATATGGAATCGACAATGGTGTAGGTGGAAGATTTATGGCTCAAATGAGCAGCCAGAGATATAAAGGTTAGAAACTATTTCTTATGTGAAGGCATTTCATTTATTTAACATAAGCATCATTTATTAGAGGTTTGCCCAACTGACTTAAGCACAGAATAGTAGATTAGGTTAGTGGTTCCCAAGAATGGTTATGACGGCTGTCTCAGATTTTACTGTGCCAATATCATCTCGGATTTTACTATTCTAGTGCCAATATCATTTCACGGAACGGTCATCGTGCAGATTTAAAAATATAATAATAATAATAAAATACATGAAGTCATAAAAAATAATACATCAGTACATAATTATCATACATGAATAACATAATGAGAAAAATACAATGAAAATATACCTTATCAAAGCTAATACCACGAAGAGTGATAGGGAGGAATCAAATCTTCATTATATTCTCCTAGAGTATCATGTTGATTAAATTGATCTCCAACATATGGGCGTCGATATAAATTAACATTAAATTGTCCATATGAATATTTATTTGATTGATAATGAAAGATATTCAAAATTAAATGATTAACTTTGTAATAATGGTTCATCACGATGATTGGAATATCCAAAACCTTGATACCCAACAGAACTGCCAGTAACACTTGATGATTCATGATCACGACCATGATGTCCAATATTGCTTCCAAGAGATGTCTAAAAAAAAATTACATTCTGTGCATTATCAAGATAACCTTCAAATCCATGATGTCTAATTCCACTTGTATAGGATGATGAATAATTAGATGATCTATCAAATGAATCGTGTCTTGGTTGATTGCTACCATAGTATCCATATCCACCTGATTGATACCCAATTGGACCATGCCCAATATCTTGAGACTCCTAATTATAACTTCTTGATTCATAATCATCTCTTATTAGAATTCGTTAGTTCCCTTTCAAAACTAGATATTTCATATGTTCTTCAACATCCATATGCTGTCGTGAAGATCCAATTGAATGTTCTTTATCATTGGCATCAGGAGATTCTGATAAACTTGCCAAAAAGTGGCGTTGTTCCTTAATCCCAGGATGATAACCATGATTAAAATCTTGTGTTGCACCTTGTGCCCATGTCATACCTGTGTCATGTTGATCATCTTGATGACTTTGATGACCATGATGTTCACCATGACTTTGTTGATTATTTTCATCATTTGAATCATCACTGCCATCCCCTTTATCACTATTTTCACTATCATCTCTTGATAAAACTCCTTTTCCTTTCAATTGTGTTGACTTTTTCTACATTATTCTTCTTTCTTGAATGACCCTGAATGCTTATAGTCGTGTTATGTTCTTCAGCATCTGATGCTTGATCTAACCATGCCTAATCATCATCTTTTAAAATTGGTGATTGATTATCTCTTGTCCATTTATTTAAGATATCATCATTATGAAACACATGATTGAGGTCTATCGGGCTGTAAAAATCATCATCTTCTTTTCTACACATCATGTTTCATACCCTAAGCCGTATATTGTAGTGAACATAAACTAATTTATGCAACTTTTTGATAATCAAGCGATTAAGAAGCTTTGTGTATATAAGAGACCATGTACTCCAATTTCTTCCACATCCCGATGATGAGCATGTTTGACTTACAACTTTTATTGCAATTTTTCGAAGGTGTTGGGCATCTTCACCATAATTGCTCCACCATTCAGCTGATACAAACAAATCAATATCGTATATATTTTTGTAATTATAAATATTTATAAAATTTAAATTGAAAATCTAGGAGACTTTTTTTAACTACCATTTTTGCTAGTGAAGACCCAAATTCATTTATCTGGTTTGTGAATAATTTAATTTGAAAAAGAGAAGAAAAAATAAATAATTATTGTTTATGTTTGGAAAAAAAATATAGGAACATAAAAAAAATTTACCTCTTGATTACAACCTTTAATCCTCGTTTAACTTCATTATTATAAACATAAGTTCTAGAATATTGAAGTAATAAGTTTAGGAAATATGCTGAAATATCAATAAAATAATAAGAAATTAGAAATGAGGAATTTATAAATGATTTTGTTAACATATTTATACTCTACAATTTAAACAAATAAATTCTATGGTTACTGCCAAAGTTTAAAATATCGAGCCGTGTCGAGGTTTTGGTCCGGATCGGAACGATATAGTTTCGGTACCATATCGTATTATGCCAGTATAGTTTCAATATTTTTAAAATATAAAATATATTAACTAAAATAAAAAATTTAATCTAAATATTTAAAAATAAAAAATAAAATATTTTTTAAAATAATAAGATAATTTTATGGGTTTTAATTAAGCTTATTTAAATTATTTTCGACTATAGTTAAAAATTAATTATTAAAATCTTTATTAAACTTAAGTTAAAAAAAAAGAATCGTGACTGGCCACGAGTGACGGCCGCGCAGCCCGCGTGATGCCTTCGGAGGCATCGTCGGGTTTATGTGATGCCTCCGGTGGCGTCATCGGGCTCGGATGATGCATCCTGACGGTATCCTGGCCGGAATGCCTGGTCCGTTGGTGAAATGAAATTTTTCATCGATATCGCGCGATACAGTTCGAGATTTCAATCCTTGGTTATCACAGCATATAGATGTTGGTGTAATTGATTATACCATCGATTATCAATAATATCTCAATATGATTGCCAACCTCCGGTATTATCTTTTATTATGATTTTTGCTCTATCCATTGTTTCATAGATAATTGACATTATTGGTTTTTGATCTTGGTCAATTAATTTCAAAACTTTTACTAATGGTTTAATTACAACCCAAATATCACGAGCCCTCTTCCAAAATCTTCCATCCTTTATGATGTTGCAATTTTTTTATTAGGTTCTGATGTGAAAATCAACATAAAACACAACGGAAAAAAGAACCACCAGAGATCCATATGAATTTTTGATTAATCGTTGGTCTAGAAAGTTTACCTCTAGATGCGCAGAACCTTTGTGAATATGGAGAGTGAAATCGATCTCAGTGCGATCAATACATTCGCACCTCCAAGGTATCCACATGAGCACACCGTCAAGTAACTAGTCTTACAAGTATGCCACCTAGACATCCTGTCTCACAAGTAAAATTAGAAATCTCTATCTCAATGCCGTAGTGCTAGCTACTATTTAAGATAAGATTTAAAACCTAATTTTAGGGTTTACACAATCTTATCATTTTACATGGGTATAAAATCGTGGACTTTATTTGGTTTGAGCCTATAAAACTAACAAGTTTTAAGATCCAATTAGATTAACCTATTAATCCAACAAATTTAAGATCCAATTATATTAACTCATTAATCCAACACGCGCTCCAAAACACATTTCTTAAAACTTAAGTCTAGTTAATTTTAGTCATACTAAAATAAATCAAACTCCAAAATCAATATGCTCTTTGTATGTGACCTAATAGGTTCTCGTAACGTTGACAATGATTCTAAAATCTCATTTTAGAAACACAAACAATGAGTGACATCTAGCAATGCATCATGGCTATCTAAGTGACGACTCTAAAATCTCATTTTAGAAACACAAGCAATGAGTGATATTTAGTAATGATTTGATAACCTATTTATGAATATTTTATTGTATAACTTAGTCCTTTTGTCCATAACATCTACATTGATTTACAAGGCATAGATAGTATCATCCACTCATCAATCTATGTTTTTTTGATCTCTAAGTGGATTTAACCAAATAAATTCAATATCTCATATTGACATACTTTAGCATGGTCATGCATTTCAGTAATCCTACTTAATCAAGGGACTCATAGACATCACTTCTGTTATATAGAAGGGGCAAATTCCATTTACATCACTCACATCCTTCTGTATAGCTTATTGCATACCCAGTGAATGACTTTATAATACTTATTACAGGTAATGTTTGTCAACATTAAAGTACACACCTCCTTATGTAGGGAACCATAATGACTTCAGATGCGAGGGTTGTTTATACCAATAGTCACTATGAAAATGTTTATGACACTCATATAATAATCCATGAAATCAAGGGCGTAGCTAGGGCTAGGCTGTACTGGGCTCCAGCCCAGTGCAGCTCAGTAATTGAAACCAATACATTATTTTACAGTGCAGTTGCAATTAAAGCCAATACATTATTTTACAGTGCAACCCAACCAATCCAGCCTAGTGCAGTCTAGAGCCCAATGTAGAATAACAATTGAAGCCTAGGACAGTTAAAATCCTGGCTATATTGCATGAAATATTCTCATGGTGGGTTATCCAGTATTATTATCTAATATATTCCTATGTGTTAACTTGATATTTCATATCTATGACTTGTGAGATTACTAAATTAACCTACATGTTAATCTTAAACCATGAATATTGTCCTTGTATATTAGTACTTGACTATGGATAATTAAGAATAGTGTTTAGTCTCTCACAATCAATTCAAATAATTGATATGTTATAAAACCGAACCTACCACTCTAGTCCATTATTATATTTATTCAAATTTGCACAGATTTTAAAGTAAATATAATAAACACAAAATGTTGCCTTTTATTAAAATATGATACGAAAGTTCCAAATCAATCATCTCATGATTGACTCTTAGGGCTGACACTAACAATTTTCTACTTCTTTCTTTCTTGTGCTTGTGTTATTGTATGCTTCCCAATAACCAAAAGTGCACATTCTTTTTAAATCTAAAGAATTTGAACAAGACTTTCAATTGAAATAAATTCTATGGCAAATCAGGTTATTCTTGGTCTCAATAATTCATGGTCATTTGTAAATATTTTCATCAAATTCACAACTTCATCGCTATTATATATGAAGATTGTTATTTGTTTGGCTTTCTCAATACACTTTTTTACTTTTGTCATCTTGTCAACATCTTCTAGCATGAGATCGATACAATGTGTTGCACAAGGAGACCAAAACAAATGTTGTTTTTCTATCATCAATTTGGTATCAACGACCTTATTTGCACATTTGTTGTTTGTGACCATATGCACAATATTTTTCTCTCCGATTTCGTCAATAATTTTATTTAACAAAAATAAAATAAAATCAGCTGTCTTTGCTTTATTGGTGCAATCAACAGAACTATGAAATATCATATTGCGGTCATAGTATATCATAAAATTTATGATTGGATTCTTGTTGTGCGTGTTACGACCATCGCATATTATTGTGCATCCATACTTTGACCATTTTGATTTTAAAGTGCTCAAATATCCATTTATCTCATCCACCTCATCTTGTAAATAAACACTACCAATTTGGCATCCTGTGAGACCTTTTATTGCTCCAACCTCAGTAATGGTGTTTATCATGGATTGATAGTATGGACCACTATTTATTGCATTAAGTGGAATAACATTATATATGAACCATTTGTTGCCTTATCAACATCTTTTACTTTTTCAACACCAAACTAGTTTTGATACTCTTATGTTTCGTGGGAAACATAAAAGAGTCAATTCCTTTTGATGGTAATCGAGAACCCTCTCATACACTAAAGCTTCGAGACATTCCTTTTTTCAAACTCTGATCTAAGCCAGACGAAGAACTAGAAAATCCTACGATTATAAAATTTGGTGTAGTTAAGTACATTAAATTGATAAGATATGTACACATGAATTTAAAATATTATTTATATATTGTTTACCTTGACCATAGCGATTACGCATCTCTTCTTCAATGACTCTTGTTTTACGGCTTTCTATGATGACTTTTTGTAATTCTCGATTTTCTATATCTTCGATGTCATCTTCATCACCACTACCACTTTCTGATACACGTAATTGATGTTAAGGCTATTTGTTTTTTTTTTTTTGCATTAAACTTCTATTTACCTTAGAGTCTTGAAGATGTTTTCTTAACATTGATGATATTTCCTTAGGGGCTTTGTGACATGTCTCGACATTTCCAATAACATATGAAATATGTTGTTTTAATCTCGTAATTCCTCTGGTTATAACTTTTATACAAAATTTACATCATATTATTTTAGGTTATCACCTGCCATTTGACCAAATGACCGACTAATATTAGGGTTTATGTCATTTTAAACAAATAAATAATAATACATAATTTGACTCATAAACTTTTAAAAAACTCACATAATAAACTATTATTTATTCATAATTAGATCTTTAAGCTTATAATTGGTGTTTACAGTACTGGTAATTCAAGAATCATGATATGAGAACACATATTGAACATTTAATGATGTGCTAACAGTTTAAGGATGCATTACCTCAAACACTAAACAAGATAATAAAAATAAATGATAAACGATCATATCCTAATCCTTCACATCAAAAATTGCATTACATTTCTATATAACTAACAATTTAGTTACAATCATGCTTATATGATAAACATATATAGCTAACATTTTATTTTTTAATCACATAAAAATAAAGAATTTGTAATAACTTAGTAGATTAAACTAAAAAATTTGAAAACTTACCTTAAACAAGATTGTTTGCTGAATATATTGAAGCCGATGATAGAAGAAATTAAACAAAAGAGCTCAGCAGATGACTATGAACTAAAGAAGAATATGTTCAAATTTATGAATTTATGGTAGATAGGTACTCATGCATTATTTACAAAAGACTGAAAAAAGACGACAACGATGTGATGCATATATCAAACCTGTCTTTTTTCTTTCAATACAAACAAAACATTAAAAGACTGAATTAAAAGCAAAGTCAAATCAAACATAAACGATTAAAAAAGAATCCAAAGTCTTCTTAATCAAGAGTTTTGTTCCGTTCTAACTGTTTCATTCTTTTGTCGTTATAACGCCAAAGAACGCCGTCCCATAGCAACCCGCGTTATTAATTCAAAATCTAACACAGCATGAGGCAGTCTGATACCGGAATGTCCGTTCCGACGAATCATGGGTTACATTAGGTTGAGTTGCATCAAGTCGGGCACAACCTATGTTGATCCCGACCCAATCCATCTAAAGATCAAGGAATTGGGCACAATCCATCTAAATGGGATCAAGGATATATGATTAAAATACGAAAACGATCAAAAGGGAGCTATTTTTACTGAATCTTCAAATGGGCACCTTTTTTTATTTCTCATCAAAAACCCACTTTGTGCTTTCTACCATATATACCCTTTGAACTGGCCTAAATTGTTACATCCTCACCTGTTTGCCCAAAGCAAATGGATTGGAAGGTCAATTGATAGGGCACTCTAACCTGTCATTACTGAATATTCTCAAAAATCACTTCCACTCACACTATTGTGGTATCGTTGCTGGCATGTTTTGCCGATGCTTGTTGCCAGCTTGTTGTGCTTATCAATGAGATTCTCTCAGGTTCTCAATGAGATTTAATTGCAAGGAATGCCATTAATAATCCTTCAAACATTAGTAGCAAGTTTGATTCATTTCCTAGTTTAGGATTTTAGGGCTTTATGTCGTCATGAGAAGTTTTAGGGTTTATGCTTGTTCACATGTTCTGTATACTTTTAGAGTTTATATTATTTGAAGTTTGTGTAATCATCCCATTGTCAAGCTCTAGAAGACACTCCATATATAAATGCTGCTCTTGGAAAAAACTACTGCATACACCTATGCTGCCCAAATCTCAAGCATGCACCACTTGCTTTGTTCCTTCAATTGAGGACTTGTACAATGCCTATGTTTTGTAGTTGTGAATAGTTTAGTTCTAGTAATGGTTTTGTCAAAATTGCTACATGGACCCCAAATACCTAAAACCTAAAAATAAGCCCTGATGCGGCGAAAATCCATTGCCTTGTTGGATATCGCTAATGAAGCTTCCTCTCGTGCTGTAGCAGGACCTGCATGGACAAGCACGTGTTAGAGGGTGTCGACAATACTCGGAGAAGCCTGTCCTATGTTAAGTCAATCTCCAATGATGAAGCTTAAGAGAGAAAATAGAATGCATAGTGAAGAAACAGAGAGGGTGAGCTAAAGAGAAGAAGATCCCTCTACTTGATGGATATACCTAATACTTTATATGTTGAGGTACGTGGGAGATCATAGTTAAGTAAGGCTTGTTATAAGGGTAGATGGGAAGACATATCTAAATAGGACATGTACTTGTAATGGACCATGCCTAAGTATGACTTAGGATGACATGGGTACTATACTCAAGTATGACCAGAAGTAGATGGGATGGGGGACCATGCCCAAGGAAAGTTACGTAGACAATTGTCGAAAGCTCGGAAGACTCAACTCAGATTGGCTCGGTAACTCAAGGGAGGATGTGCCCAAATGCATGTCAATGCCAGAAGATGCTCGGAGGGGCGGGGTATATGTAGAGCTTGGGGGTCGAGTCGCGTAGGGCGCTCTAGAGGGCCGAGCTATCGAAGGGATCCAAATGGTTGTGCTACGTGTACAAAATGAGTCACTTGGAACACTCGGGTCAGGTGTTGAGTAGAAGGGGTGGCTCGGGATGTCGAATCATATCAAGGACATGGACTATTGAGTCGGATAAAATACTTAGGAGATTGGGCACCGAGTGCTTTGGAGACTGAGGAAGAAGGTGAGGGTTGTCAAGCACTAATAATGCAGGGTATTGTCGAGAAGTGAGATAACCACGGTGGGAGATGTTGAGGTCCAACCGAGCTAATGTCATATGTGCTAGGTTAACTGACATGGAGCCAAGCCATGTTGGCTGATTCTATCGAGCTAGAGGGGATCATTATCTAGGGGTATCAAGCCCTATTGTTTTATGGGCCCTATAAACTCATACAATACTTTGTTTTGCAATTGTCAACAATTTAGATCTAAATAATAATTTTGACCAAAAATGTTACATTGACCCTAAATGCCTAAACCTCAATTATGAACCATATTGTGTTCCCTATACTCATACAACGTCTTTATTTTACAATAGTAACAATTTAAGTTTATGTAGCAAGTTTATTTAAATTACTACACAGATCCAAACTGCTCAAACCTAAAATATGAACCTCTTTTGTATTACCTAGACCCTATGTACTCTTTCTATGTCTTCCCTTTTCAATTCATACCAATTTAAGTTCATGTAGCAATTTTGGAGAAAACTATCAAATGGACCCAAACTAGTCTAACACAAACAAACATAACTTTGTGATACCTCAATCTTTTGGAATCGTTCTACGTGCTCCTTTTCAATTTAGACCACTTTAAATTCAAATCAATAACATAGAAGTCATCTTCCCAAATGCCCAGGTAAGTTTCACAAGGAAGGATGTTACCCTCATCCTAGGATTACCAAAATCATAGAGTGGTAGTTTCTATACATGTAGATTAGATGCTCCTTATAATCAACTATATTCGCAACATTTTAAGGAAGGACTTGGAGGCAAATCTAAGGCAATTCTACAATGACTAGAAGGAGATTTTTATTTTGCTTTGTAAATTTTACATATATTATTTTTAGTTGTTTGTTTTTTTTTCAACGATATTCCTAGTTAACAATCATATCGCTTATTGATTATGTAGATGATTTTGATATTTTAAGCCATCTTCTCTCCTTCCCCTGTCATCCTCCTCAATGTCCTAAAATGAAGTAGGTTCTTCCTCCTCTCCTTCCCCCTTATCCTCCTTTCTAGTGTTTGACACACCTCCAACACATGACACTCGACACACATGTACAACATCTCAAGCCGATGAGGGATCAAAACTTCGGTTTGGCTCGAGATTTCAAATCTTGCATCAAAATACTATAATTAAACCCAACCACGATGGGAACATCATTTACCCAACAAGAGGTATAGAGGTGAATAGCTCTCTTGAGTCAAAGCATGATAGTGTAGTTGTAGTATTTGGAGTAATCAATTCTTGTAACAAATACAATTTGATTAATAAACTCATTCCAAGTTCCTACTTGTAATATTCAACATCAAACATAGATTAAGCCTCTTGCTCATGAAAGAACTTGAGTAGATTAATTTCAACATGAGAAAGAAGACAAACCATTGAATCTCATTGTAGAGGACGATGTTTTGCCCTTTGGAGCAATGTAATATTGGAATTAAATACAGGGCACACTCATGCGACTAAACTTTAGACTCTACTTATATTGAGGACCCATTTTGATTTAGTGTTGAGTGCCACCACCCCTCCATTTTCTTCTCACTCACAATTTTAGGAGGTAATGTTTCTCTTCCCTCTATAAATACGTACCTTATTTTGATACTAATACAATGAAATAGTCTGAGATAGTCATTTGGGGTTTCCCCTATGCTGTCTTTAAGAAAAGTTTACTAGATTTTCTTTCTTCTTTAAAACCTACCACAATAGTTGCCAAACTTCAAAAGACTCAGTCACTCTTTTTCTAAGTTGATAACAATTATATGTACATGCACCTTCATTTGACTATGTTCTTTTCTATTAGTTGTTTAGACATAAAGCCAAATTGATTCAAAGAATCTTTTATCTTTCCTCTTATTCTCCTCTCAATCCTTTATATATCTAATATTACCTAAGTTTCTTTGTTTTCCTTTCCTAACTTTACAATTTGACAACATCTTTCTCCTTATCCCTAGTTCTTAATGTAGGGATCTTTATGCGTCATCAAACAATTTTAATCGCATATACGCAGCGGAAAACAGGATCCCTCCAAAAGATCCATGCGAAAAATATACTCGTTTGATGATTCTACCTACTAGAATCGAGGTTACCTTTGATGCGAGCCCTTCGCAATCCCGACAGCAACTCTTGCCTTCAAAGGTTCACGGGTCTCAGCACGATCAGTGTGTTCGCGCCTCCACGGTATCCACACGAACACTGAGATGGAGAAGAACCAAACTGTGGTGCTAGTCACAAGATAGGGTTCGGCCAAGGTGGTAGAAGAGAAGAGGAAGAGGGAGATCAAGAGCACCAAGAACTCCTTCATCAAGAGCCTCTCGCCCATTTTATATCCCACCATGAGATATGAAGGATTTTGACTTTTAGTGATCTAAGGAATTAATATTTTATTAACTCCCATGCATCTCATGCATGAAGATCTTTCTCTACTTTTAATGAAGATCATGCATCTTATGCATGATAATTTTTCTCTTCTTTTAAGGAAGATCATGCATCTCATACATGATAATCTTTTGATAAATTCGAATTGCCTTGTGTGACTTGAGTCTAACTCGAGTCTCATACAATCTGAGTTGACTTGAGTCCAACTTGAGTCCAACTCAATCCGAATTGACACTAAGGGCTAATTCTAACACTTAACTTTTTATAAAACTTATCAAATGCTTTTAGCCTTTGTTGTACTTATGGCTGTTGTGTGCCTCAATTTTAGTTCCTTTATACATATTCATATTTTCTTAATTTGTACAACTTTGGGAATATTTCAAACATGTCTTCTTTAAACTAATAGTCTTTTGTACTCCGCTATACCACCACTAACTTTTTTAATATACGTTTCACCTCTACCTTTAGACCTCAAAGCATTGATATTACTGTCTTGATCTTATTTGGTATTAAAGTCTACATTTATAACATTAATTTACTAACTTCTTCTCTGATCATTCTATCAGTATATGTTGCCCAATGTCCCACTTCAATTGAGCCTATTGCTTAGCAAAATGACGAGACTTCCTCTTCGTTCAACATCAACCATTTTCCAGCCATTTTAAAGTCATTGTTTGCATAGATTTTTTTTGTATGAGTTTATTTCTCTTCTCTTGTTTCTTTTTCTCATATATTCTTAAATCTTTTAGCATTTATTCTCAACGATAGAATGATATTCTTTCTATATTTGTAGCTATTTTTCTTCTTTTTTTACCATTATTTTCTACATGATCATCTCCTCGACAACATACTATCTCTATTCTTCTTCTTTTTACCTCATTTTTTGTCAGCAGTTTGTATTCTTCTACTCTTTAATCAATTTAGAACTCTTCTATTGTCTTTATGATTGAAACTTGTGTGTTAAGTGTGTATGCTCTTATTTTACTATGTTTTTAATGCTAACCATTGAAACTTTTGAAACTGGTTTCTAAACCTAATTGATTCTATCTTTTAGCAGTATTATATTATTGTCCTTAAATTCCATTATTTAGTTTCCCTTTTTAAAGTTAGAAACATTTTCTTCTTTTACATTTTCTAAGACCTTTGTCGAGTAAGCATTCCCCAAGTAATATCTTAAACATTTTACATATAATTTGATTGCCTTCCTAGTAAGATTTTTTTTTTTATTGTTATGAATATCTTCATTCTTAAAAGTAACTAAATGCTCATGTTTCTTCTTAAAATATGTATTAACAACCTTTCAATCATAAGATACAACAAAACCATGTAGACCTTTGTATTGTGTAGAGAATCACCCAAGAGACAAGGTAACCAGGTGGTGACTAGAGAAGGGCTATTGCATCACTTGAGGGGCACGACCTATCTTAAAAATAGGGTTAAGATTCATGTCGATAAGTTAGGATCAAGATTCATTTTCATAATTGTGGGCAACTATGTGGTGAAGGATTAAGTCTCCCTTTGGTGAGCTAACACTTGAATTAACAATACAAGTATACAACAATTGTCATTAAGATTAAACCTCATTAAGTGATCTAATGCTTGATGCATAAAGGAGATTTATGCTATTGGATGTAGATTCAATGCGTAGATTCAATAATCCAGTTCGTTAACATTAATAGGCTATTAACGGGTTATGAGCTTGGGCTTGATATAAAAGGGAGAGGTCAAAATTCATTTGAACATATTCTGAATTGTTGACTCTTCTTATTCCTTGGACTCTTCCCCATTGAGACCAAGATCCAGTCACTGCCCATTCCTACAAAAAACTTCCGCTGCATTGTAGTATTTGCTCTGGCATCAAGAAAGAGATACAATTGTTGGGTTGCAAGGGTGCAAACATAGTCCCACATCTAAAGTACATGGAAAAAATCATAGAGTTAAAAGGATGGAAAGTATCTCCATTGGTATGAGGCCTTTTGGGGAGAGCCCAAGAACAAAGTCATGAGGACTTAGGCCCAAAGTGGACAATATCATACCATTGTGGAGATATTTTGATTCCATCGGTACTAACAAGTGGTATCAGAGCGAGACCGCTCTTCACCGGACTAATCGCAGGATGAGCCATGATCCAGATTTAACCATATGGTTTGAACTTTAAACAAAGGAAGTGGGTGCTCCCGTGTCTGAATCAAAAGGACCAGACACCAGGTGAGAAGTCCTAGTAGGTCGGGTGGACCGAGGGGCAAAAACTCCTAGTTGCGACTAGGTGGGAAGTCCTAGTAGGTTGGGTGGACCGAGGGGCAAAAAGTCCTAGTTGCGGCTAGGTGGGAAGTCCTAGTAGGTCGGGTGGACCGAGGGGCAAAAAGTCCTGGTGGGTCGAGGATTCAAACATAAAAAACGACGTTGAGGGGGGCCTGTGGTCCTTTGTTTGAAGGGGGATTGTTGGGTTGCAAGGGTGCAAACATAGTCTCACATTTAAAGTACATGGAAAAAATCATGGGGTTAAAAGGATGAAAAGTATCTCCATTGGTATGAGGCCTTTTGGGGAGAGCCCAAGAACAAAGTCATGAGGACTTAGGCCCAAAGTGGACAATATCATACCATTATGGAGATATTTTGATTCCATCGGTACTAACAACAATGACATCGACTCTCGATTTAGGTTAGCCATCTAGTTAGCCATTGTTTCAATTCAGTTTTCATTTTGCTTTATAGATGATGATAACTAGGTCCTGTAGATATATATCATTAATTTAGTTCGATGTGTCAGTATTGCTTTCATATGGTCATCAAAACTGATCATGTTCTGTGCTGTATTGCTACCAGAGTTGAAATATTACACATTGACTTGTAAAGGCTCAAAACATCTATCTTTTGCCAAGCATCAGAAAATGGCAGCACCATGTTGAAGATCTGCAATTGCCCAATCCCCATTGGGAGATGCAGATGTTTGATGTTATAAATTTCTCGATGGTGTATCAAAACAACCTTAAGAAGGCTACAACTTCATCACTTCACAAACCTGCACAACTTAACGATCATAATTTTCATGTAAACTAGTAGAGTGCACCCTCTTCTGAAACATTGATTCATTCTTGTGATAGTATAATCTCCAAATGTGGATCTTAGTCTGGCATTTTTCGGCTTTAATTACAGAAATGGATGGAAGAGTGAAAACAATGCTCAAGATAATCGAAGTAGATGCTGACTCCTTTGCTAAGAGAGCAGAGATGTACTTCAAAAGGAGGCCAGAGTTGATAAGCTTTGTTGAAGAAGCCTACCGGGAATACAGAGGATTGGCAGAAAGATATGATCACATTTCCGGGGAGCTGCACAAAGCAAATCATACCATAGCAACTGCTTTTCCGGATCAAGTCCAATATGCAATGCTGGAAGAGGAGGACGAAAATTTTCCGAAAGCAATTACCCCAATCGATCCCAGAAAGATTCATAAGCCAATAGTAGATGGCTTACTAAATAAAAGAAGGGGGGAAAGGCAACCATCCATGAAGACTCAGACTCCACTAAGGAGCAAAACTCCAGTTAATAGAAAGAAGGCACAAGAAGAAATAAGTAAGCTTCAGAAGCAGATACTTGTACTTCAGACTGAGAAAGAATTCATCAAAAGCTCATATGA
This sequence comes from Curcuma longa, assembly GCF_044706935.1. Lineage (NCBI taxonomy): Eukaryota > Viridiplantae > Streptophyta > Magnoliopsida > Zingiberales > Zingiberaceae > Curcuma > Curcuma longa. The sequence continues at coordinate 3,829 of NW_027430290.1, read as the reverse complement.
GACTGGGGTTGCTAAATATTGGGAGATTGAGAAGAAGATTGTGGAGATGCTAGAGGATGCTTACTGTCTGGAAGATGAGTTCAATGCTAGCGCAGTGGTTATCGAAGACAATGAAGCCCGGGCATTGATGACAGCAACAGCACTTAAGTCCTGTGAGGATGCTATATTCAATTTGCATGAACATCAGAACAAATCAATGGAACAAGAAATACTTGAGTCAAGTAGAATTAAGGCTTCTAGAGAGAAATTGTTGGCTCTCAAGAGGGAGTTGGGCAAATTTCAAGTTGAGAACACAGACAATGCTGATGAAAGCACACAGAAGAAGTCTACCATATTCAATGAGGATGAAAAATGCTTTTCTTTCAACAAAGAGAGGATACCACTGCAGTTACTTTGTGAGAAACTAAAGATATATCTAGAAAGAGACCCTGATAATTCTGTGGAGGACGTTTCAGAAAAAATTGATGAGCTTGTTAGCAGAATCACCAGTTTAGAACTTGCAATTTCGCAACAAACTGCAAAGATCCATAGACTGCGTTCGGAAAACAATGAGCTTGAGAAATATCTGTTAGGCTTGGAAGAGGAAAAGATGATTCTGATTAATGAATTGAATGGAACAAGTAACACGCTAAAGCAAGCTGAAGAGCAGTTAAATATAGTAGAAATTCTTGGGAAAAATGTCCAAGACGAAGAAATTATTCTGTGTCGAAATATTAACAAAGCCTATGATAGTTTCGTTGATGTTTCAGGAAAGCTGCAGTTTCTTTCCCAAGAAGACGATGAACACATTGAGAGTGGATACTTGGAGGATGAGATTTCATCTAGTGATGAACTGATAGAATGTGAGGACAAGGAAGTGACTGAAATTCATGACCAAAATGAAAATTCATTTGAAGAGATTCATGTAACTGAAGAACACTCTATCAAAGATCACACAAAACTCAATTCGGGCTCTGAAATTAGTAGCAATTGTTCAGCTGAAAACCTAACTGAGCAAAATGAGTACATGTTCAAAGACTCATCAGGAACAGGTGTTAACTTTGATAATAGCACACATACTGACCGAGAAGCTCAATTCGAGGAGAAAGAGATTTCTGTTGACTTGTACCATCTACTATTAAATAGTTTAGAAGGTAGAGAAAAAATTCTGTTAGCTGAGTACACGTCAATCCTTCAACGCTACAAAGAGACGAAGAAAAAGCTCTCTGAAGTAGAGAAGAAAAATGAAAACTATCACAGTGAAATAATGAAACTGTCACAGGAGTTAAAGAATACCAGCACTATGAAAGATGAGGAAATACAATTGCTAAAACAACAGATTGAATCTTCAAAGATGAATCCAAATGTCAAGATTCCATCTGAAGCTGGAGAGTCTAGTCACAGAAATTTTGAAAGCTTGTCATGCTTCCCTAAGTTCAACATAGAGAATACAAACCTTCAATGTTCTCAGATGATCGATGATGCAAATATTACATCGACCAGGAGAACATGCAAAACAAAATTTGTTGGAGAACCAGGAGGCCTGATTGCAGAACATATAAATCTGCAGTTCAATGACAAGCCAAAGGACAGTTCACCTATTGAAGAGAAGTTCAGAAGAGGCATGGATGATTTACTTGAAGAGAACTTACAGTTTTGGCTAAGGTTCAGTTCATCATTTCAGCACATACAAGAACTGCAAGCCCAATTTGAAAATGTACAAACTGATATCAAGAACATGAAGGATATTATAGCCCAACGAGCAAACAATGGAACCTTCAATGATCAAGTTCCTCAATCAGACTCTGTCCCCGTAGCCTCAAAGCTAAGAGAACTGAAGACTGAACTCCAAATATGGCTGGAACAAAGCATATTCTTAAGAGATGAGCTAGAAACTAGGCTCTTATCACTTTGTAGCATACAAGAGGAGATCAACAGAGCTACCGAAGCAAATCAACAATCTGAAGAATTCCAGCTTTCTCCTTGTCAGGCTGCAAAGTTCCAAGGAGAAGTTCTCGACATGCAGCTAGAGAACAACAAAGTTGCAAATGAGCTACAGGCGGGACACGACCATGTTACGCATCTTCAGGCTGAAGTTGAGAAAGAATTGACTAAACTTCATGTGCATCTTGATCTGCCTCGATTGAGAAATAACCGCCCTCTTCCCTTTAAGCACTTCCACAGTAGGACTAGAATTCCTAGTAGAGTACCATTAAGGTCCTTCCTTTTTGGTCCCAAGATTAAAAAAGAATCTGTATTTGCATGCCTTAATCCAGCATATCAAAGAAATTACAGTGATCTGAGGGCAGGATTTCGTTGAATGGATAACAGATAGTTCCTTGTTAGTTATGATGTTACGAGTTGTGCTCTAGTCTTTTGTGAGAAAAAAGATTGGTTTGCTTTGAACAAACCTGCAACAGCATGTTTATGCTATTATTATAGCAGATATGTTCATGAGTTGTGATGGTGATATGATCAAGTAAATCCTCTCTACATCAATCATCAGGATCGCCGCCAAATTGCAGCCAGATGATCTGGATGCTTTATTATTGTGATTTAGGTGCTGGCCCAGAGAGGTACCAATGATACTACAGGAGTTGCTAAGCAGGTCAGGCTACATAGATATTTATTATTCAAGCAGAAGAGACTTGTTTGGATATAATGCTGGGAGTCGTTTCTGACTTGATGGCTGATATCCAACTAAGCTTTCATATGTCGAAACACAAACCAAATCACTAACCACTAAGTCAGGAGTTTGTGGTACTTTGAAGTTTTCACAGATCTGATGGAGCAAGTAAAGACCTTGGCTGGGATCTTACAAATGATGGCTCCACCAACACCCCAGTTCCACTTTAGCAATACCAGGTGCCTGCCTCTCCCTAAGTTGCTATGTTCATATCAAGCATGCAAGGATCCATACAAGAGAATTTGTTAGTGCAAAATAATATAAATCATTCAAAATAAATTTGCCTTCTACATTATTAAAAGATATATGAAAATCAAACAGAAAATATAATGAATCGAAATGAATAAAATTAAGAAAAAAGTGGATAACAAGCAAGCAAAAAATTCACAATTTTAAAGTAAAGATTTGGGACCTAAGCTAGTTTATATGATCTTCTACTCTTCAGCAAAAGATAGAATTCGTCCACCCAGCGACCTCACATGGTCGGCCCACGATCATCTGTGAGGAGATAAATCGAGAAAATGCAATTGACCATAATGGAGGAAAGCATTGCTTTGACTTCGCCGAGATTTGACCTTTGTCCACTTCAACAATTCTATTCGTCGAAACCAACTCAACTATGCTCCGATGACCTAATCTTCTACTCCAACAATATAACTATTGTTGCTCGACTACCATCTCATTAGTGTGGAGGTCTATTATGTCTTTTCAATGTTGAGCAACATAATAATATACCAAAAATATGAAATTACAAAGGATATGGGAAAGGCATTATATCTCATGATTTGAAATTAAGTTTTATTCTTGGTGCATTGCCAAACTAACTTTACCTATCATGTTTCCAGAGCAACAGTACCAACAAAATGCAAGCAAGAAGTCAACCTTGACAGCTTCAAATATTCCATGTTAATGAGTTCATAATTCCATTATAGAACAACCATTCAGAACCCAGAAACGTAGGAACATCTTACAACACAGTGCTATACCCAACCGACACAATGAACAGAAATCCAAAGACAAATGTCTTGACTTTTAAGATGAAAAAAGTGCACTTTTTACGTTCCCTTAACTAAGGTGCTGGATGTGCAGCACCATTGGCCTCCAACTCGGCCATGTAAACCTGCCCATATTCTCCCTTTGTGTCGTCCTCCTCCAAATAATCAG
>NW_027430289.1:0-6134 GCF_044706935.1 Curcuma longa | reverse complement strand
TTACATTAAATAATAATAGTTTATCAAACATCCAAAATCATCCAAGTACATAGCATCCAAATGCATATTACATAATATCCAAATATATATCATCTAACAAGTAACAAACTAATCATGCAGTAGATTCTCTCCATCCATCATTTGAAATAATAAATTTTTGTGATATTCCAAAGGGCATCCAAGTAAAGCTCTCAATATCTTCGGGCGTTGAACAAGATACAAATGACATTTAGAAATTCTATATTGTTCAACACTTAATTAGTCAACAAACTCCACACTTCATTCTCAGAAATGGGAAGTTCATTTGACTTAACCATTTCATGTGTTGAACTCATAATGGCTTGAGCTACATGGTCAATTGCTTTGCTTATACTGTCATCATCAACTTTACCTTTCTTTGCATTTTTGTTCTTTGATGATGCTCCAACAAAAGAGTTAGCTTGAGATTTAGTTTGTTCAGAATTAGGAGTTGGAATTTGAACATCCTCATTAATTGCATTTGAATTATCCAAATGAATTTCTTGTTGAGAGATCATAAATTCAACTTCATCAATTGTTTCGAACTGATTTTCACCAATATTATTCTCCACTTCCATGCTAGTTCTTTTCTTTCGCATTTCTGATGCAGTGTTGGCATGTTGTCCTGTAGCCCTATCTTTTCTATATAATTGAACTAACTTTTCATAATTTCGAATAGGCTTGCTCTTCCATTCGGCAGCTGCTGGTTTGATCTACAAATTACAATATAATTGTATCAAACATTTATTCATAGATAGCATCACAAAAAAAATCAAATATATTTTTTAAATGCATACACACCTCAATTAGTTGTTGCCAAACTTCAAGTTCAGCACTGAAGAATTCTATGATGAGATCCCATGCAAAACCACTCATACCATTTTTAAATATATCATAACATGAAAACCAACCTCTTTTAATATGTTTCATGTGATTTTAAACCTTATCCTTATCGATAAATTTGTCAGAAAATTTTTCTTTCAATTCATTCATAATATTTTCGAATGCATGTGTAGTAAAGGTTCCGCCAACCCTGTTGCCTATATTATGTTGGTTCAAATATATATCAATAAGAGCATCATCATTACTTTATTCCAAACACACTGATTATTCGTCTTGTTTGCACTTGCATTTTCACTTTGCCAGTCCTTCTTTTTTGGCATCCTTAAAAATTAAAATATAGTAACAATCAAACATAGAATCACATAAATAGTCATATGACATAACATTCAAGTAACATAATAAATTAAAATGTCAACATTCACAATCATCCAATTACAAGAAAATTTATCCAAAATCATAAGATAAACAAATTAACATAAATATCACATATTATAATCTAACCACATAGCCGCAGTTATGGAATCCCTAATCAATTCTCCCCTTTTTGCATCTTCATTGTCATCTCTATTTCTATGATTTTCTTCTTGATGATCACTATTATTATTAAGTTAGCATCAACCTCGGCAAGCAATCCCTCATCTGGATTAACATTAATCAAATAATTGTGCAAAATACAACAACAGAGAATAATTTCTGTTTGAGTTTCAACTCCATAATTTGGCTCTGTTGAACTTCCTATAATAGCAAATCTCTTCTTAAGAACTCCAAAAGCTCTTTCAATTGCATTGCGCAAGGAAGAATGTCGAAGATTAAATAACTCCCGAGCATTTCGTGGTGGATTGCGGCTATATTCTTTCAAATGATAATGTTCTCCTCGATATGGTGTAATAAGACCACTTTTCAACATGAATCCAACATCAACAAGATAGTATTTTCCTAAAAAAATATGTTATTAAATTGTAAAAGCAAGAAATGTCTAATCACAATATATTTCATTTGATTTACCTTCTGGGATTTTAAGACACTCTTGTCTAGTTAATGTATTTTTTATTATTCTTGAGTCGGATGCTGTCCCTTCCCACCCGACTAAGACATAAGTGAATTTCAGATCAAATGTGCATGCTGCTAAAATATTTTGTGTTGGAAAATCCTTTCTACCACGAAATTTTGGGGCATCAGAGGGAGAAATTTTAACACAAATATGTGTTCCATCTATTGCTCCAACACAATCCTGATACACCATGTTTAAATTATTAATAATTATGAATATATAGATATTAATCTATACTAGTCAAAAGATAAGAATAATATGTTTACCTTAAAAAATGGGTAGAATCAATTGCTAGTGAAGATTTCTGAATGAACTTGTGATCGATCCGGTTGTTTGAGAAATTTATCCACCAACTCCATTATAGCTCTTAAAACATTATGGAAATGACGACTCACTGTTTCTCCCGATCGATAGAAAAAGAATCCAAGTTCACGATTTGTAACATTGTGACCTAGCAAATAGAGTATTTTTGCTACTTGTTCTTCTACAGTAATCCTTGTGGTAGGTCGTAAACCACCTTCTTTGACTAAAAGATTACACAATCCCACAAATGCAGAAGACTCATTCTAATTATACTATGACATTGATCATTAGTTAGCAATTTTGTCATTAATTCATTTCGTACATGTTCCCCTTCTAATAGTACAAGACGAGGAATTTGATTACTTTGTTTGCCCCTATTTTGCGCATACCAAGCCACAACCAAACAAACAACTTGTGCCGATGCGAGTTGATGCATACGATGCAACTTAATGAAATCATTATGTTTATCGTTTTGATCACCCATCTATAATAAAATAAAAAAAAATTAATATCATACAAGATATTCATATTGTTAAATAGAAAGTAAAAAAAATCCAAGAAAAATTTTTATTAGATCTAAATTTTGTGAGATAGTTCATACCCATTTATTGTTAGAAAGACAAAACTAATGGAGACCTAATTCCATAATCTAAAATCAAGTCATTGTAGAAGCATCAAGCAATGTGTGTTGAGTATGATCATAACAATTGTCGAGCATTTACGCTCGCATGGTAATCTCTGTGTTGGATGACCACTGTAGGTATGGAATCACACAGTAATATTTTAGAGCAAAATGACAACTCCATATCTAAAAGAGAACTTTTTTTTATAAATCCAATCTAGAGGAAATTTAGAAATAGTAAATTTAGTTGTTATACAGTCATGATGCTCCATGAACAATTACAAGATTTAATCACAAAAGAGCTACTTTACATGATGCTCCTACAGTGGTCATACATATCTAAAAAAAAAGGCTTGAGGAAGACTAAAAAAAGGTGGTTTATGTTGGAACTTGTAGACGGCTAGAGGGGGGTGAATAGCCCTTTCTTTTCGAAACTTGAACGATTTCTCCTACGAATTTGTTAGTGCACAGCGGAAACAATAGCAAACAAGACTAAAACAAGAAGACACAACAAATATACGAGGTTCGGGGATAACTTGCCCCTACTCCTCGGCGTGTCCGTAAGGTGGACGAAACCTTGATCTTCGGTAGATCAGACCCCGGATGAATCCGGCTAATAAGAAGCTCCTTCTCGGTGGAGTTACCTCTCCACAACCAATCTCAAGGATATAATGTAAGCACAGAGATTATAGAAGGAAATGAAACTGAGGCTACACGATACAAACTTACAGCACAAGCCTCACAATCTTGCTTCAATCAAATGAGAACCTCCAACTCCCCGAGAGCAACCTCGTTGCACCACCTCGAGCAGAAGAGCTTCAATGAGCGCAAGCAAGCAGAACACGAAAAACACCGGAGCACAGGAGAGCAGCTAGGGTTTCACAGTCACAACGTTAACCCTCTTCTTTCTCTTCCTCTTGCTTTTAAACAGCTTCCATCAAGCGGGAGAAACAACGGACTCTGAGTTCACTGCACTGATTCCTCTGCAGCTCAGACGTCGTTTTGCCTGAAAGCCAAAAATGCCAAGCTCTGCAATCCTGCCCCAACTAAAATGAGCTCTTGACCTTTCTCCTTCCTCGTCAAATTCAAATGCCACCTGCAAAATGATTAGCGAAGCAAGCCAAAAACAGCAAAGAAATCGAAGTACAGCAGAGCACAGAAGTATAAAGTATAATCGATCAACAGATCGATCAAGGAGGCGTAGAAACTTCTCAGTAGCGTGGGTAATCGATCAACCGATCGATTACCCCTGACTTAATCGATCGGCCGATCGATTAAGGCATGGTAATCGATCAGCCGATCGATTACCGCGCGTAACTCGCGATTCCTATTAAGCCTGTTAATCGATCACTCGATCGATTAAACCTCAATTACCGGAATTCACAGTAGGTTCCTTAATCGATCACCTGATCGATTAGAATTGATTCTGTTCAATTCCGAAAAGTCACAGAAGGTTCAGTAATCGATCACCTGATCGATTAACACTTTGACTTCGATAACAGTAGGTTCAGTAATCGATCATCTGGTCGATTAAACACTCTCCTCTTGAGTAATCGACTCACTGATCGATTAAATCAACTTAGATCTTAAATCCTAAGTCAAAGCCCAAGTAGGTTAGCTTGGGTCTAACCCATGCCAACCCTAATTGACCACACAATCAGAGAATACGCTTCCAAGCTTCCTCCGATCGTAATCCCGGTCCTGAGGTAGATTAACGAATCTCCTCTGACCATATCCGGTACAGAGAACGAGCTACCGAGCCCTCTCTGAGCCCTCTCTGACCTAGTCCGGAGAACGAGCTACCGAGCCCTCTCCGACTTCGTCCGGTCCAGAGAACGAGCTACCGAGCCCTCTCTGACCCAATCCGGAGAACGAGCTACCGAGCCCTCTCCAACTCCAACCGGTCCAGAGAACGAGCTGCCGAGCCCTCTCTGACCTAATCCGGAGAACGAGCTACCGAGCCCTCTCCGAACTCAATTCTTAGCGATGAACTTAAATCGGTGTCAACATCAAAACAACAATCAGGACAAGACTGCATCAACAGTTTACGTCTCGCCCTGCATACGTAATAAAAAAAAAGGCTTGAGGAAGACAAAAAAATGACAACTCCTACTTTACGTGATGCTCCTACAGTGGTCATGCATAATCTCTATCTCAGTAATTCACGCATACTGCAATAATCAGTAAGTAAACCAGGCAAAAAGAAAAAAAATTGCAGATGAAGGCTTGAGGAAGAAAAAGACCTGAAGCATAAAGAGCGATAATGCAAAAGGAAAAGGAGGAGAAGGAGATTTTGATTACCTATCTTTATTCTCTTGAGTTTTATCTTCCAAAAAATTTACGATGAAGGTTAGGGCACGAAGCTTCTGTGTGACGACTACGTTGGGACGAAGAGGAGCGATGATGCAAAACCTAATAGATGAATTATTTTAATAATTAATATTTTAATATAAGAGTAAAATTGGAATAAATGGTTTTTATATTTTTCTTCTCCTTCCTTACACTCCGATTCGGGGTGTAAGGAATTATGCCGATTCATGGGCATGCAAAGGGAAAACTTACCCTTCTTTCCCCTTCCCCTCCTTAACTCACCTCATCCCAAACAAGGACCAATATTCTTTTTCCCCTTCTTTACCCTTCTCTCCCTTTCCCTCACCTCCTCCGAAACAGAGCATTAGCTGCTTTTATGGTCCCTTCAAATACTATTGGATATAATAGTGGGCCCAACAGGGACTAAGTTAGGAATCCCTCAGGATGATGTGGCAAGTAAATGGACGAGTATAAAACGAGTACTGTGAATAATAGAACGATTTTGATTTTGGTAAATTAACAATGACTCAAGTCACTGTCACACACGCTATTTGTTCCTCCTGTTTTTTAGCGCCACAAAATATTGGTGACGAAACTTACGGGAGGACGCGGATCAGATTTTATTGGATTCGAATAATTATAATCGAGTATACGTCACTATCTGAAATCTTCAATACTCGATGATTTTTTAAAACATAAAATATTAATAAAATAAATGAGACAAATTTTATATTCATAATAAAAATAATAATTTTAAATAATAAAATAAATAGAAAAAAGATAATAATCATAAATTTTATATTTAATTATTTTTATTAAAAATTTTATTCAGAGTTATATCATCCTAAAAATATAAAATGTATGACCTAATAAAAAAAATGCTCGGTTAAAATATCCCATCTCAATTTCAAGCATAATCCAGAATTCATCAAGTTCAACTAATAAATTGTATTATTAATAATAATGTACTTTATGTTGGCGATCTAG
>NW_027430288.1:0-1607 GCF_044706935.1 Curcuma longa | reverse complement strand
ATAGATTTAAATGTGGGAGATTCATAAACTACTGCTGTGCTAGAAAGACCATATACTTAATTCCCAAGCATCACTAATTTGGTTGAATTGTCATTCTACACAAACTAGCATTCTATTATGTTCATATATTAGTCTTGCTAAGGTTTTTCAGTTTGTATTTGGTGTCTTAATTCATGTCTCATACTTTGTTTCTAAGGAAAAGGTTCGAATGAGATTGTTTTGAAGGCAATGGGGCGTGCTATTAATAAGACTATTACGATTGTAGAACTGATCAAGGTATTCTATTTTGGTTCCACTGATATTTGTATTGTTTTTCTCAATAAGTTCTTTAGATTTCTCATACCTTCAGTTTGATAGATTAAACTAAATGAAAGTTCTTCAACTTATTGGATTTTATCTATGGTGGTGATACAGAGAAGAATAGTTGGTCTTTATCAAAATATGACTATTGGTTCTACTGACATAACTGATACATGGGAACCGTTAGAGGAAGGCCTCTACCGTAAGAAGCTATTTTTCTCTTTTGAATTCTAAAATTAGAGAATTTGGTGTGGAGTTGGTCTATTAAAGTTGCACAGTTGAATATCTTCTACAAAATTTTAAGTTTGAATATTAATAATTTCCCTAGTTACTGACACCAGTTATGATTTTCAGGCTTGAGACTACTAGACATGTGTCAGTAATTACCATAACTTTGTCAAAGAAGGAACTGGATACATCTGCGGCTGGATAATTCTGCTGTTTGTGATAATTCTGCTGTTTGTGATTAATTCTGCTGCTGCTGTTTATGAGTAGGTATGGAATGCTGATCTCCATAGTTCATTGTGTATAAATCTGCTGTTGTTGTGCCCATATTTCTGCTGCTGATACTTGGTGATGCTAATGTTGTGTCCATACTTGGTGATGCACTTGCTGCTAAATCTGCTGCTGTTGTGCCCATATTTCTGCTGCTGATACATGGTGCTGCTAATGTTGTGATGATATTCTGTTGCTGTTGGAGGATATTCTGAGGATATTCTGTTGTGATGATATTTCTACTGCTGTTGTGATGATATTTCTGCTGCTGTTGCCTTGAAACCTTTGTTATGGACCTGCTCCTGTTATGGAGCTTATATGTTGGAAGTTGTAAATTGAATTTGTATTATGAACTTGTATAAGTTGTATGTTATCGACCTGCTGTATGTTATGAACCTGCTGTAAGAATGGTTTTTGTGTGAATATAAGTTGTATGTTTTGTACCTCTGATTGAGTAAATTTTGTAGCCAATAGTTTTGTATTTACAAAATATATTAATTCTTATTTACTGCTAAAAAAATCAAAAGACAACGCTTTTAAAAACGTTGCAAAAACCCAAGCAATTTGTAAAACAATTACAACGCTTTTTAACCGTTGCAAAATGTGTTGTCATACCTATTAAAAACAACGTTTTTAAAGCGTCGCAAAAAACGTTGTAATATTTACAACGCTTTTTCTGCGTTGCGAAGTTGTTGTTGAATGAACAAAGACAACGCTTAAAGTTGTCGTTGAGGGACCCCTTTTACAACAGGGCCTCTTACAACGCTTTTTACCCCACAAAGACAACGCGTTTTTTGCGTTGTCTATTAACA
>NW_027430287.1:0-27660 GCF_044706935.1 Curcuma longa | reverse complement strand
GGTACCCACCTCCTCCAGATCGGGGAGGATAATGAATGAGCTAAGTCTGGAGAGGAGTATACATTGTAGATAGTGTACGCAAATAAACTACATTTTATTTTAAATTTTAGCTTTTATAATTTACTTTGAAATTTACTTTCAATTTTATTTTAGTATTTCATGGTATATAGCATGTCAATAATCACCAACAACATCTTAGAAGTTTGTCCTTTTATAAAAATGCTAGCACTTCTTTTCTAGATGATTGTTTTGATACTCGTGGCTAGTATTCTAAGCGCTATGTCTTTTCGTATCTACCAAAATAGGAAGTGAGCTAGCATATTTTGAGAAAGTTGAAACATGACCTAGTCTAAGGATCTCTTATACTTATGCCTAATCTAGAAGGTCTGAAATTAGTCATGACTAATGAGACCGGACTAGTACTAGTATTTCTAAGGTGACTTTCCATTGCATTTTGATTACTGGACCAACTCAAGTCTTGTTAACTCATTTGGAAAAATCTTGAACGCCAAAAATAAAGCAATGCTTCAAACTCAAACGCTTCTCTAATTTTAAAACATCTGAAAAAAAGGGATTAAAAATAGTGTCGTGAGTGAAAATTTATCAATTACCCCTTTGAGATTGGTAAGGGTTACTAGAGAAATAATTGCTATGTTTCTCTTGATCAGGAGGCAATCCTTTGAGACCTTGTGCAATAGAAGGGATGACCCTAGCCTATGGTAGGTAAGTGTCTAAGGTCGAGAATATTTAGGAATATGGTAGCATGACGACTTGACTTTAAGTAGGATTTTGATATCGAATAGACCAAGGTCACTTTTTACACTGAGCACGGAGAACTTATTCTTAGGTTTTATCTTAATGATCTCGAGTATCATGCTCATCAGTGTTAGATAGGATTGGATTGATGTGCTAAGAATTATGATGCTGCTATGTATTTATACTTAAATCTAGAGGCATGTTTTACTTGAGGACAAGCAAAAGTTTAAGTTTGGGGGTGTGATGTGTGTAGGGTATGCATATATCTTTAATACTTTTATTGGACATCTTTATGCATTTTCATGTTGATACTCTTTGTTTATCGCATCCTTTAATTTATTCATGCATTAGACATATTTTTCCTATTTTCTAGTTTGGAGGTCCGCTCTCATACTTTTGCATTTACAAGATGAAAATCAGCGTAAAACAAGGCGGAATGAAGGAAGAACAACAAAAGCCAAGACTGGGTCGTGCCTGCAAGGCACGACCGTGCCATGCTCTCAAAAGAGCAGCTGCTCCAGGCCGTGCCACCAAGCACGATCGTGCTCTCAACTCAGAAGCAAGCTAGCTCCGGGTCGTGCCTACAAGGCATGGCTGTGCCCTAGAAACAGAACCACAACTACCTCAGGCCGTACCTACCAGGCACGGTCGTGCCCCAGAAACAGAACCGCAGCTGTTAGAGGTCGTGCATATCAAGCATAGCTGTGCCTCTCTTCTAGGTCAACACCTTCTTGAGGTTGTGCCTACCAGGCACGACCATGCCAGCAGAGAGTTCGAGTTGAGTTTTTTTGACCGTTTCACGAAACACAGTCATATCGTTCCATGAAACATGGTTATGTTGCGCCAGGAGCCTATTTAAACATCTTTTCGAAGCCCTTTTGGGGGGAGCTGTCAGAGGACGACAAGGAGGCGCTATAACCACGTTCAGAAGGAAAATTCGCCGTCACATTCATCTTCCCGAGGCTACTCCACTGCTTCCATCCACCGCCGATGAGGGGATCACAATTCAAGAAAGATTCACACATATTGATAAGTCCTTTTTCCTTTTTCTTCTTGGATTTTGGGACAAAGATGAATTCTTCCTCTTCCTTCTCGAATTGTATTTCCTCCGTCATGGAGTAGATCTCTTAGATTCTAGGATGTAGAAGGAATTGAGATGTAACGGATGATTGTATTCAATGGATTTGTTATTTGCTATCTTCTATGACATGCTTATACTTTGTTATATGAAATTTTATCTCGTACGTATTTGATGATATTTTGAAGGCTTAATTTCATATGGATGGGAGTGAATTACGATTTATAGGAAATCTTAGAATCGTATGACCAGGTGCCTTATGATAAGAGGTGAACCTTTTTAATCGGACTTTTCAAGGAGATTCTTAAACTGTAACAAATTCTCATGAGAGATAACTAACGATTATTGATTACTAAGAAGAGGTCCTTAATTGGGTACTCGGTGACAGAGGATAGGATACCAATAGTATTGCCGGAGTGCCCGGTGATAGCGGGAGAGCTATAGAACCAGACTATCTAGATATCATCTCGAACTAGTGATCATAATATTAGAGGATCATGATTTAATTCCGATGAAGCCTGACAAGGTCTAATTGGGTAGCTTGGTTAGAATCCCTACATTAATATAAACATTAAGGAATAGCAAAATGTTCATGATACTATCAGCCATAATCTCAAGGAATCTGAAATCCTAGAATCGTTTCCTATACCTGCCATATAATTGATTCCCTTTCGTTCAAGGATTAGGTCATTCAGTTCTCCTTCTTTCTCGCCTCAACATCAAAATCCATTTGTTCGCAACTCTTTTTATGCTAGTATAGTTAATTCCACAGTCTCTATGGTTCGATAACTTTTTATTACTTAATGACAATCGTACTCTTGCGGGAGTCTATCAGGCGTCTTATGGTACCGTTTGTTGTTGGCAAAATGTTACTAAAATATAACCTTGAAATTAGTGAAAGTATGGATTGACAAAGATGACAATTGATCAAACCACCAATGAGCAGAGCTGAAAGAGTTGTTAAGAATACTTTACACTTGACACTATCTGTGTAGCGATGCAACATCACATTCTTCTCGAACCAGCCCAAATGATCTTCAGGATTGGTTGATCCATTATACTTCGTTCCCAAGCTATGGTACCTGAAAATTACTAAGTAGTTCATCGTTTAAGATTTAGGTGAGAAAGGTGTGGCTTCGTCAGGTACTAGTTCTTTGCCTTCGTCTTTGTTTAGTGATGGAGTCTCACCGATCATGGATTTCTCAACATGCTCCTTAGACGGGGCTATAGCTTTGCTTCACTGTTTGGTGAAAGTAGCAGGGAGAGATCCCTTTGAACTAATGAGTGCTCAATTAGGGAGAAGGGACAACTCGATCGAGGCATTGAGTACTTTCAGAGCTAGATTCATAAAGGGAAGTATATGAAAAAGTTGTTGCACTACTTGGTCCATCAATGCTTCGAAATCTTCTCTTAACATGGTGATAACTTCACCACGAGCTGTGTCTCATGTGGTGTTGGACCTTCGATAATTTTTTTTCCAGTTTCACTATCTTAGCGTCTCAATTTAGGTGAGAGAATTTTCACAAATGATATCAATTTATTCCTATCTGAGATCGTGATTTAGTGAGTCAGTAGGATGGAACAGTAGAGACAACAATGTTGAAGGTTTTGGAGAGATGGAAGACGCCAAGGATACCTGTAATACTTTGATGAGAATTAAAATGGGCATTGAGTCAAATAAGCATAGGAGCTTAGAAAAAGAGTAGAACGATGGAGAAAAAAGAAGAAAAAGAAGAACAGAGTCACTTTTCTCTCTCCCTTTTTTGCATGCTTTCTCTAGGGTTTATATATTCACCTAAAAGATCATCTCCACAATCATAATCCTGGGAGATCAAATTTGACAGTCATTACTTGCTCATTCATTCATTGTATGACACGTGTATATAGGAGAGTATCTAAAAAATCAAGTCTGACACTCATATGATTGTTATTATGTTCACTCGTGGTGCTATGTTCATATTCACAGTAATCGTCAGTAGACCCCTATTTTTAGAGGATTTTTAATTAGATTTAAAATTTTAATAAAGGTCCGTTAGTTAAATGATAGAAGGAGGAGGTTTGATAAAATAAAATAGTAACACCCATAAAAAGGATTTTAATTAGATTTAAACGATCCTTTAGTTAAATAATAGAAGGGAGTTTGATAAAATAAAATAGGTGAAAAGATTCGTCTTTGCAAGACGAATCCAACAAAATTTGTTTGGGTCAATTTGGAAGTCGTTTGATGGCCGAACCAAGCGAACCAAAATTTAATCCGGTTCGATTTAAGAAATTTGACCCAGTTTAAACGGGAATTCTTAACCCCGAAGTTAGGAGCACTGTGCACTCCTATTTATAAAATATTTCGGCCGCTTCCTCTCCGCGCGACCGCGCCCCACCGAGCCGCGTCCGCCCGCGCGGACTGCGTCCGCCGCCGCCCGATTCCGCCGGCGGAAATCTCGGAACGGACCGAGGAAGAGGGCTATAAGAGGAGGCCGAGATCCCAAGCCCTAGCCAACCTCCGCCGCACCCTTCGCCGCCGCCGCGTGGAGAAACAGAGCCGACGCCGCCTCTGACCGTCGCCTGCTCGTGTGGAGAAGAACCCCGGCGTCACCGGCGCTGCGTGAAGAGAAGCGGAGCCGTCGCCATCGCCTCCCTATCCGTTTTCCCCTCTCCACAGACCGGCCGCGTCCCTTCCTCCGTTCGACGCCACTGCTCAGCGCCGCCGAAATTCAGCCGGCGCCGCCCCTCGCGATCGCGCCACTGCTTGCACCGCCCCTTTTCACGGAGAACGCCGCCGTCCAGCCGACACCGACGCCTTCCGCCGGTCTGCCCTGCCACAGCTGACGCCGGCCGAGCCTTGTTCACGCGAGGAAGAAGAAGACGGGGTAAGTTAATTAAAGGGTTTTAATTAGATTAATTTATTTAGATTAGGTTGATTAATTAAGGGTATTAGTGGATTAACTTAAATGGTAATCAGATTTGATTATTTAGGATTAGCTAATTAATTTAAGGTTTATTAATTGGTTAATTAGATTATGGTTAGTTAATTAATTAGGGCTGAGTTGATTAAATAAATAATATTTGATTAAGAGAATTTATCTAGTTTAATTTGAGTAATGAGAAGTGATTTGTGTTAGGATTAACTCTTGACCCGGTTAAGTAATTAGATTAGATTAAAGATTTTAGTAGTTATGATTTTTCTAGGTCGTGTGAAGAAGGCGCTAGAGCACCTCAGAGAAAGTCTCCGATTTCACAAACCGTAGCATTTAAAACCTAGTGAGCAGACAAGGTAAGTACATCTCTCACCTGCAGTATAAGTTATTTTCGTATTGTTCTTTCGCATGGTTATGTTAAGTTTTCCATGACATGATTTATGTTAGACATGAATGTATTGATGTGTTCTTCCTCTAGTATGATTCATATTAAAATAGAAATATATATATGTTTGTTCATGATGTTTGTTTAACCAGCATATGTAAATTATTCTTGCTATTTAGGATATGAAAGGTATTTTACTTGATAAATGATTGATGAAAGGACAAGGATATAGTAAGTAAAAGTATAAGAACTTTATGATATGTAAAAAAATATATTTTACTTTTAAAGGAAGGAATCCAGGGCACAAGGTTCGCCCACAATGAATTCCGGGCACAAGGTTCGCCCACAAGAAAAGGAATTCAAGGCACAAGGTTCGCCTATGTAAGAGATGTCTGCATTGATACCTCCCTGGGCCCAAAGAAGGATGTTTATTTATTTTCACTTATATATATAGTATAAGTTTTCCCCCATCATTTACCAGCATTTTCTTTCATATAATAGCATATGTTATGACGAAGTTTTCCATGATTTTTGTGAGTTAGATGATGTACTTACTAAGCGTTGCTTATAGTTTGTCTTCCTCATATTGCAGATAAATGAAAGGAAAAGTTATAGGAAAGAGGAGGCAGCTGGAGAAGTGTTTGATGTGTGGTGTTGACGGAACCGCGGAATAAGATCAAGAAATTAAATAAATATTTATTTTATGTCTAAAAAGTTATTTATTTCTTTTGCTTCCGCATGTTAAACAGAAGAAAAAGAAAAGTTATTTGAGTTATTTTATTTAATAAGTAAAAGTTAAGGAAAGTTTAAAGTACGTAACGTCTCCCTATTAGTATAAGAAAGAGGGGGCGTTACAGTTAAAGAGGTTGTGTCCTATGGAGTCGAGGTAGCCGAATCAATGGAAGGAGTCAAGGAGGTTGTGTTCTCTAGAAGTAATCGAAAAGATTGTGTCCTTTAGAGTTGAAGTGGCCGAGTTAATAGAAGAAGTCGAAGAGGCTATATCCTCTGGAATCGAGGAGGCTATGTCATCTGGAATTGAAGTGACCAAGTCGATAAAAGGAGTCGAGAAGGTTGTCCTTTGAAAGGAATTGGGGAGGTTGTGTCCTCTAGAATCGAGGTGGCCGAGTCGAGATGATTGAGTCAATGGAAGAAGGAGCCAAAGTTCTCGAACCGAGCTAACAAGGTTGAAGTTGACACTTTGATTTCTATCAAATTTTGACTTTTAGTCTTCACCTAAATTTGTCTATTGACTTGACTCTATTAGGTATAATTCCCTCTTCTACACTATCAAAGACAAAAATAATTTTAATGTAACACGTGCAATGCCATTTGTAATCTCATCTTTGTATTTTGTAAGAAAAAAAGTCAACTGGAATTGCAACTCTGATATCTCAGAATTTATAGTGTGCTGATAGCCGATTTCTGGAAGCGAAGTTGCGAAGAGCCATTCAACCAACTCCAGATATGTCAAATATTAAAGCCCCTTCAATTACTGATTATAAATTAACCATTTTATATTTATTCTGGACAACCTTTAACCAACTCTCCTGGTAATGCAACTCCTTAAGCATGCAACAAGCCAAAAACTTTCTAGATCTTTGAAACTGAAGAAGAAACTTGAATCTTAATTATCAAATATGAATGCTATCTAGCTTTTTCATCCTCCATTGAAGTGGTTGTTAAAAACTAGATCGAAAGAGTTCTTCACTGTGAAATGGTTGCAAATATTCAACTACAGTATGCTCATTAGTTGGTACTTCTCTTTAAACAGTACATACTGAGTTCCATACCAAACTAATAAAACTACCAGCACTAATGCTCATTATATGTCGATATGTTAATTACATGCCAAATTATACTACTGTCCTTAATACATAGAGCTAGTGTCTTACATGCAAACACTATTTTACATGTCAAACTCTACTGCTGCCCTCTCACATGTTTCTTTGCAATTAGTATTTTTCAGGTTGCAGTGACTCAGCTGGTGATGCCTCTTCAGCATTGGCTTGAGATAAAGAAGCACCTTCCCTACTCTCCTGCAAGGTGGATGCACTTGCCTGATGTAGAACATTGTTGGTCTTATTGGAAACTTTGTTCCTTTTCATTGCCTCGAAGAGGCTCCTCATATGTGCTAACTTCTGTAGAGGTGTGATGCTCCTGATGTCGTGTATGCTTGCTCGGCGCTTGACCCCGTTGCAGTTGCGTTCCATCCGGTTGTAGTACTTTTGAGCATGACTAGCCACTTGAGTTGGGGTTCTTGTGGTGACAAAGTACCTAGCAATGTTTCGCCAATCTCCACGCCCGTACACACTTAGGCCCATCAGGAACAATCTTGAAAGACAAGAATTTCAAATTAAATTTGTGAAGAGTCGTCAAAAGAGTATCAATTAATGTATATATGTTGTATCCATATCTCACTATATTTTTTATGTTATGAAAAAGTTTGAAAATGTGCTTCAGCAAGTAGATTTAAGATCTTAAGCTTGTAGCATCATATATGAATGGGAGAATAACTGAATCATATATCAAAAGCTAAATAAACAAAGTGTACAAGGTCGAGTTGAATCTAATTTTTGGTGAGTTGTTCCAAGCATCATATATCAAGCTCAATCTAACTATTGGTGAGTTGTTCCAAGCATGACCCAGATTGTACAATATCGAGCCGAATCATGGTGGATTGACCCATTTAACACTTAGTTTA
This sequence comes from Curcuma longa, assembly GCF_044706935.1. Classification (NCBI taxonomy): domain Eukaryota; kingdom Viridiplantae; phylum Streptophyta; class Magnoliopsida; order Zingiberales; family Zingiberaceae; genus Curcuma; species Curcuma longa. Next base: position 19,825 of record NW_027430287.1, on the reverse strand, counting down.
CAAAAGGGTCAACAATCAATGAATTCTTAGTGATAAAAATGGAGAAATAATTAAGAACTAGGAATTGCTCTAATTTTATACTAAATGCATTCCAAAACAATCAAAAATATCTACCCATATACATTTCAAATGTTTTCCTTTTTTTTTGAGGTTTTATGATTTAGTATTATTATTACCATATTGTTTTTACCTATCTTTTATTTTCACCATAAATTATGAAAGAAAATTATAGAATATGTAATTTTGATGTTATGAAAAAAATATGAAATGTATTTAAACAAGTAGCTAGATTAACGATGTTAATCTTCTATCATCACAAAAGTTAATCAAATAAATTATCATTTATGAACATCATCGAGTGCTCTTATAGAAGAAAGAATCCTTATATTGTTGTTGTTGAAGTAGAACATAAACTAATGTCATCAAATGGAGTAAATTACTATAAGCTAAAGCAATTCATCATTGAAGAATATTGCATGTAACCAAGTCACAAACCCATGTATTTTTTAGATTATGAAAACATGAAATATACCCGGGTAGATGAAAATTTTTAAACTTCTAACCTCATCAATGGAAGAATATTGAACGATCAAATTGAAGGTAAACGAATAAAATTGTCGTTTACAAACTAATTTCCGAAGGATATCTAACAAGATCATAAGATACACAAATAAATTGTCGTCTACAAACTAATCTCGGCGTTGTCACTTTCACTATTTGAACAAGGAGTAAGCTAAAAACTAGAGTGATTCAACCAATTATCCTTTTTACTTCCCAAGCAAACGAAGCATAACTAGCTCTCTTAGTTTCTCTACATGTCTAAGGACAACAAACTGTAGTTGCCAGAGTTAACAAAGAGAGGTACAATTATTCTTGTACTTGCATCATGTCTTAGAAAAAACAGCTTGGCAAATCTAAATAGATTTTATTTTTAATTCAGGCATGCATGTGAGTAATTTTTTAGTGAATTCCTAATTAGTAGATATTTGCATGTATGGATTATCATAATTATATAATTGTAAAAAAAAGCTTCTGAACAATTAATTTAAAAATATAAACTAAATTAAATTATGAATCACGTAACGATCTTATAGTTTAACTCCAATGCATGGTCAAATATAGATGAGTTCATGTCATGGTGATCCCTAAAAGGAAAGCAGGAAGAAGATCTTGCGCAGATTTAGCGCTGCTTTCCAAAAATAGCAAAAATAGACAAGCAGATCCAAAAAAGATCTATCGATATAAACACTAATTTTTTTTTTTTATATAGATCCCAAAATATTGAAACCCTACATATGTAAAAGTTGCACCGAGCAAATTCAACGAACCTGTGCTCTTCCTCCGTCCAACTCTTCCCCTTCGTCGACGACGCCGCCTTAACCACCCTCTTCCTCGCCTCCGCCGCAGCTGCCGCTGCCTCCGATGACGACGTCCCTCCTGCCTCCTTCTCTGCACCCTCTTCTTCATCTCCCAGCAGCACCATCACCTCCTCCAACTCCGCCTGCGTAAGCCCCGTCTCGAAGTCAAACATCACTTCCTCCTCCGCCACTGCCACCTCCGCTGAAGCTGAGCTATTGCTATTAACATCTTTTGGAAACCCTAATTCCCCCTCCGCAAAGTAGTGATGACCCTGGTAGAGGCCGGAATCAATGAGGTCGACGTCCGAGACGAGGTCGAGGAAGTGGTCTCGCACCTCCTCGACGCTCTTCGTCGGGACTCCGGCGGCGAGCCTGTCGAGCCAATTTGCGCCGTCAAGGTCGAGCACCGCAATCATGTTCTCAAACTCCTTGTCCTCAGAGAAGCTCCACGAAGCCGCCATTTATCACCACACGATGTATCTTCTTGATCTCTTCCCTTGAGATCGAAACAATATACCAAATTCGACTGCCAAAGATCGCAATCCTTTCGTTGAGATTGAAATCTTTAGAGCTTGTTGCAGGGACGTCGGAGACAAGGAAGCTTGTACAGACACATCTGGAGTGGTGAGGAAGAGCTGAGTACTGGTTCAGTCTTCATGGCAAGGTTGCAAAATAGATGAATAAACCAAGCGAGAACAGGTAGGATTTATTCCTTTTTCTGGCCTTTCCTTTAACAAAACATGAACTTTTTTTTGGAAGGAAGGAGAAGAATTTTTGTAATGAGAAGGTAAAAAAGTGCTCCTTTTTCAACAGATGCATGCACTTCAATATTACCGTATGTCTTGAGGGTACGGCATGTAGATGTCCATGTCCATGTATATATTGAGGTCATTGGATCACTTCATTCTTAAATAAGAAAAAGATTAGGGTTTTGGATGAAATATTGGCATTGGGTCAATAGGAATAAAGGTGGAATTATATTGTGAAATATTAATGGAGGAGAAAATGAATTGTCTGTGACAGCCACAGAGCTGAAAAAGAAAAAGAAGTGATCCAGTTTTGGTAGGAGAAAATGACAAGGAGGAGGTTGCGTGGTCGGTTGACAAAATGCATGCATGCACCTTAAAATTACAAGGCATACCATGGATATGCCTGTCGTACTTGGAGTACCCACAAAAGAAGCTATATGTTTCAGATATTTCATGTATCTTGATTTGCTATTAGTTTATTTTTGGTTAATGAATTATTATGCTTTTATCCTTTTTGTAATTAAACAAGTTTGAGAAACAGTTTTCTATAACATTGAGTATTCACAAAAGTCAATAGATCCGAGGTGACAGTTGGGAGTTTAAGGAGTTCTTTGCCTTCCACGAGGTATGTACGTACGATTTAATGAGAATACTGTGTGATATCCACTTGAGTGCTCGACTTCGGAAGTCAAATGCCCTCAGTTTGATCATCCCTCTGTATTTGACTGCCTTAAGTCTAGATCATGTTACATCGACACCCATCCAACTCAGATGAGTCTTGCTCACCCGATCCCTTTAGATGGGTCATCTAGCGATAGCGTGATTGTAGGCATAACTGACACAATAACAAAAGACAATTATGGAGCAATGGTTGCAAAACGGATTGTAGTTACCACGATCAAGACGTCAATAGCAAGAAGGAGGTCAGGGCATTGCAAGTAACATATAGGTATAAGAGCTTAAGGGGCCTTCATATTATGATAAATTCCATTTTCAACCCTTTGACCTATATTGTTCTTTGTTAGACATCTCTAGCACTTTTTGATGTGTGTTGATTTTGGTAAGAATCATCGAAGTCATAGGCAGTTAAGATGAGAGAAGGAGATAATCAACTTGGAAGTCAAGAAAACAACGAGAATCGGGAGGCATTTGAAGATCCTAGGTGAGGCAGGGAATCTTCGCTGCATCATAATTAGTGCTGTTTGTGGGAAGATGGGAAGAGGTGAGTACAAGAAGAAAGCCTAGAGGCGGATGAGGTCCCTCTGATAGCACCCAGCACAATGCACTTGAAGGAACACCTAGATCTGCAACACCCTTGTACCAAGAACAGTTGACTCATATATCGTGGCTACGAGGTGAAGGAAGTTTTGCGGCGGTAGGCGATACCTGCATCTTTGCACACCAGGTAGGAAGCGAACACCCACTAGCAGATCCTCAAGAGAGGCTCAAAAGTCCGAGTTCCTATGAGAGTCTAGAGCAACCAAGGATGTAGAGGCACCAGCTGACATACCCAGAGCAAGGAGGGACGAAGAAGAATACCATGGCTTGAAGGACAACCCCATTTTCATAAGAAATACTAACGGACGGGCTCCTCAATAATTCCCATCACCACACATAGAAGAGTTGCTCTAATCTAAAAGGGTGTTCGAGAATGCAACTCTTCTACATCAATATTATGATGGCATAAAGTGCAGGGCGTTCCTTACTACTCTAGTAGGATCTATTAAATAATTATTTAATACCTTAAAGTCTCAATCCCGCTAAATACTATAGAATTGAGAAGAAGAAGAAAAAGAAAAGACTGGGGAAACCTTCAATCTCTTTCAGAAAATGACTTAATTCCAGAGTTACCATCGTTGCAGTTTGACATGAATGCCTATGATAATGTATGATGTACCATGCATATTATACGAACCAATTTGGTAATTGCCAGCATTGGTGGCATTCCTTCAATGCAACAGACATGTTTTACCTCCTGCTCTTTTTTACTATGTTCTTTTGGTTGTTTATGTTGTCGTCTGAGATTGATCTTTCAGTGTGCATTTGACCTGACATTAAGGTTTACCCTGCTTAGCTTCCTTTCCCATACATGAAATTCTCAACTTGTTTATATAAGTTTGCCACTTGAGTATAGAGATTTATTTAACTGCCATTTAGTTTTTGTTTTTAATTCTATAAATTTATCTGCATTTGCAATATTTTCAATTCTTGAGGCATTAGAATCTTCTAGTTGGTTGCTGAGGAATGCTTTAAAACGTGCTGAAACCTAACCCTATTACTAGCTCCATTCTTTTTCTTTTTAATAGTGGCCTTTTGATGGTTATTATTCAATGGCAATAGAAGTTCAATGTAGCCATCCTAAATAGTATTTTAAGTTTATTAGTATGTAATCGAGCTCAATAATTTAAGAGGATCCATATAGTCTACCTCGACTTAGTTGTTGTTGTAGTATGTTTTTATTATTTTCTTCGTCGATGTTATGTTGATAACCAATGGTTTTTATTTTGTAGATGTTTCATCTGATTCCAACATCTCAGGGGAGCTTTTATGTGCTTAATGACATATTCCGTCTCAATTATGCCTAAGCCTATTAATGTATCTGTGATCTTGGATGGGGTAGACGTTTGTTTGAGAGTATCGACGTTGTTGGTTTGTTGCGTTCTTCTAGTTGAATTATCGGAAAGCAAGTTGAACTTTCCTTTTATCGCTGTCAAGCTTAAAAGAATGTTTTTTTTTAACATTAAACACAACGAAATAGTGTCCTCTGAATTGGAAATAGTACCTAGGATTTCTAAAATCAAACCATAGACCTTGTTGGTTAAATTTATTTCTTTGATTAGTTAACAATAAATTCAAATTGCAATAATTAATAAAAAAATTTATAATGTTAATTTAAGAGTTTCTACGTATTCCTTTAATCTTACACTTTCGGCCTTCATATTTTTGAAATCTTCTTTTGGACACTAATTAGAAAATGGATTTGCTAACTCAATTTTAATTTATTTTAAACAATGTATTTATTTTTAATTTTATACGAGGATCTAAAAAGTAATTTAATTATATCATATAATTTATTAAAAGATAGATTATGTATCTCATTTATCGTGTCTAATTCGTACGATGGAGCTCTTCCTTCGTTGTTGTTTCTTTGACTTTGATGTGCTTGCTGAATCGTTTTGTTCTTCATTATGAGTAGTCATGAGTGTACGGTTAGTTATATGCTCAGATTCTGAATTTTATGAGGATGCAGTGTCACTCGACGTGGCTTTCATATTTTAAGCCTTTTGTTTTGGCTTCATCTTCTCTTCTCTTTTTATTTCATTATTTTTCTTTTTGTTCTTTTTGAGTTTGAGACAATTCCTTCCTTGTCATAGGCTAAGCATTTCACCTTTCTAGGGGTGTAATCGAACCGAGCCGAGCCGAACAGTAAGAGGCTCGAGCTCGAGCTCGGTTCGTTTTTCCTAAGTTCAAGTTCGGCTCGAGTTCGATTCGAATTTTAATTCTTAAGCTCGAGTTCGGTTCGTAATGAAATTAAATAGTTCGCGAACGGCTCGAGTTCGGTTCGAAAAAGGTTCGTTTTAAAATTAAACGAATTCAGTTCGAGTTCGATTCGAAAATAGCTCGTTTAAACGAGTTTAGTTCGAGCTTGGCTCGTTAATATATAATATTTATAATTCATGTAATATATATATATATTTTCGCGAATCTCTTAATAAACACGTTTGTGAGCCTTTAAACGAACATGTTCGCGAACACGTTCGTGAGCCTTTAAACGAATATGTTCGCGAGCTCACGAACCAAATACTGTTAAGCTCGAGCTCTGCTCGATAATGTTTTCAAGCTTGAAATCAGGCTCGAGTTCGACTCATTAACTTAATTGAACGAACTCAAACGAACTTTTTTTCGAACCGAGACTCGAATAGCTCGTGAGCAGCTTGGCTCGTTTACACCCCTATGACCTTTCTTTTTTTACTTCTTTTGGATAAGCTTTGTGATTTCCATCCATTGAAAACTTTGAATCGGACTTGCTTTTCTTTGTTGCTAGGGCTATATTATGGTTGGTTGCTCTTGTTTCTTTCAAATTTGCAAATCTAAATTCATGTAATTCTATAGCAGAAAAAAATCTTCTAAACTATTTACCACAAAGCTTGTAGACATGTAATATGAATCTATTATTGGATATTCATGCTTGCATTCTCGAAGAGGCATTGATATTGTATATGAGGATGTCTCTATTTGGCATAATTTCTTCAAGGTTGTTGAGGGCAATGAGAATCTCCTTGAGTCAGCCATAAAGTTGTATCATATATTCTCCCTTCATGAGTTAAAGATTGTTGAGTTGGCTCTTTAGATCTCGCTTTGCCAACTTTGACTCTGATGTGTCTTCGTGAAGTTCTAGGAATTTTTTCCAAAGTTCTTGGATAAAGTGGTAAAGTCTAATTCTATTGATTTCTTGCACAGGCAATACATTTAAAAGTTGAAATTTAGTCTTATCGTTGGTTATAAATTCTTCTCGTTATTTTTTGATCTATCTTATGCTCCTCAAGTTCCTTTCCATTTTTATTCCTAGGCAATTTAAAATCATATTTAACGTAAAATATTATGTCAAAGTCCGTTTTAAAAAATATTGCTATTTTCTTTTTTCAAATAGTGAATACGTCCTCAGATTTTGATAGATAGATGCTTGAATTGACCATTTCTTCACTTGCACTTCGGACCTATTGATCTAACTGCTCAAATGGTAATTAATTCTTCTAGGCGATTCTACTTTGATATCAAGTGTTAGTGCAACGGAAGTTTTAGATCATTAGAGGGGAAGGGGATGAATAATAAATTTGCAAATAAATATTCTCTTAACTAATTACTTAACAAGGACACACATTAGATAATAAAGCAAATAACGCATAAACAATAAGAGCATACCATAGTAGACTCCAAGGTTTACTTGGTTCACAATCTTCCTAGATTGTTATGTCCAAGGTATATGCACAAATTTACCTGTGCACTATCTTTCTCATCTTTAGTAAAGCATCGAAGGTGGAAAACCCTCTTATACAATAGTTGAGTACAACAATGAAAGAGACATACTTTAAAATAATATAGAACAGAAGGTATTCGATGTGTTATATTTTGTTTCTCGAGCCTCAACCCACCTTTATTATAGACTTCATCTCGATCTGGATGTTGTGCTGACGTAACACCTTTCTAATCACCCAGATACTGTTGATTCAACTGCTGAATTTATCCACGAATAAGTCGCTCTATATTAGATATTGCTAATGAGGCACACCTCCTATCGCCTGGACCATCTCCAGTTGCCCAGACACATCTCGACATCATCCATAAACTAGTCGCCCTTTATCTGGCCTCGCTGACTCGGCACAAAGCTAATTTCTCGGACACGATCAATTTGGATCTTGATCAACTCACTCCAATTTGTTCCACGTGTGTTTTCGATCGCTCTGATGCTCTTTCAGTCCCCTAGACCACCCGAACTTCTTGAATCATTGACCTGTTCAATAAATAACTTTACCATGCATAGGTCGTCTAGATCACATCAAGTAGCTTAGAGTTCCAGTTAGCCAAAACCTTATTTCGGTCGCTAGAAACTATCACTCAAGTTGACTAGAACCGAGTTCGCCTAAGTTGAGTCTATTATCGTCCCATGTACATGTCATTCAACTCACCTCACCAACTTACCTTGCACAGCTTTCTCTCGGCGTCTCATCCCTCGAATGCACCAAACCCTTCTGATTCACTCCTTATGTGTCCTTCTCACTTCACCGGAGTACTCTTTCACAGCTCCTAGTACTTCGAATGCACCAAGCTCGTCAGCTCCCTTCTCATGCCATCCTTATAACTCGCTTGCATGTCACTCAACTCACCTCACCAACTTACCTTGCACAGCTTTCTCTCGGCGTCTCATCCCTCGAATGCACCAAACCCTTCTGATTCACTCCTTATGTGTCCTTCTCACTTCACCGGAGTACTCTTTCACAGCTCCTCGTACTTCAAATGCACCGAGCTCGTCGGCTCCCTTCTCATGCCATCTTTATAACTCGCTTGCATTTTCTACCAAGATCTTGTTGTTTCCTATGCTCCTCGTCCTTTTTGTCTCTCGAGTGTCTCATACCTTCCTTCACTATACTCCACTGGATCTTGAGTTATCAGATACTTGTGTATTCTCCTAAGTTCTTTCATACTTAAACACACATCTCAATCATACAACAAAACCTAACTTAAACTTAGTTGACAACACATCAAAATCATGGCTCAACCACTTGGGGTTGCAACGATCTCCCCCTCAATTAATTGGGGTATAACATAACTTTCTCGTTATATGATTGACATATCTTCTACTTATACACCCTTAATCTAGCTGTCATTCAGTCTATGTCTTATTCAACTAGATCCAACTCAAGAAGGCGTTTCTCTATGTTAGACTTATCATAAGTTTTAATTCAAACTAACTCTATCTTGATCTGGATAGGTACTACTATCTTGGCAACATATACCAAGCTGAAAGGGGTCACCCCCTGTGGCCGCCTTGGGTGTTGTGCAATGGGACCATAGAATGCTAGGTAGCTCATCCATTTAGCTTCCTCCTATATACAGTTGAATACTTTGGCTTTCCCCATTGCACTAAGGATAAGCTACAAAGGTAAAGTCTATTGTATGTCAAGCTCCTGGTGCCACTTTCAGAGCTTTCACCCCTAAAATTGTCAACCATTAACAGACATTAGCTTTCTCAAGACCCTGAATCTATAGATAATGCTCTTCTATAGGAACTTTAAGATGACATCCTCTATGATACTGGCTAGGGGCTTGGCTTCAACCCATTTGGAGAAGTAGTCAATAATCACAAGGAGAAACTTATTCTATGAGGGCTTTATTGGGAACAAACCTACAATATCTGACCCCAACCGATCAAAGGGGCGGGAGGATGTCATCATATTCAAGAGCTCAATAGGTTGCATTGAGAGTTTGTGATGCTTCTAGCGACTAAGGTAAACAACGACTATCTGAGCCACATCTCATTCCAATGTTGGCCAAAAGTACCTAGCCAACAATACTTCCAGGTAAGGGTCTACCCCTAACATGGCTTCCTCAATTGCCCTCATGGACCTCTCGCATTACATATTTGACTTTCCTGGAACCCAAGCATAGTAACAATGAGTGAAAGAAGGCTCTTTGTATAGGGTCTCCCCGATCAGAGTGAAAATATATTGTCTTTCTCCTTAGCTTCTGCACTTGCCCTTGATTTGTGGGAAGTATATCATGCTTTAGGAAGGCTCATATCTTTTCACTCCAGTCGTCTAATTCCATGTTGGTTGGTTCAGAAGTTAGGGGTTGATAGATATGGCTACTAGCTCCACTTGTACCATAGTTTCTTCCTTGGATCAGTGGGCAAGAGTACTTTCCATTTTAGCTATCTTGTCCACCTTCTTGTTCTCTCAAAGTATATGCTAAAAGTAGACTTCGTGAAACCTGACTCTAACTTTCTCATAAGCTTTGGCATACCTTCTGAGCCGATCATTCTTGACCTCGTATGACCCCTCTATTTGTCGAGCTGCTAATTGAGATTTTGAATGGATTATTATTCAGGCAGCTCCCACACTTCTAACAGCCTGTAAACCTGTTATTAGAGATTTATACTTACTTTCATTGTTGGAAGCTTTAAAATTGAGTTGGATGACCAATTGGATCTCCTCTCTTTAGGAGATACCAATAGGACCTCGACTCCACTCCTAGGGCCATAGAGGACCCATCCACAACAATTTTCTAGAGCTCCTCTTCCTCATTCCTCGAGATCGCGACTAGGAAGTCGACTAATGCCTTGGCTCTAATGACGGTATGTGGTTGATATTGGATGTCATATTTGTTAAACTCAATCATCCATTTGACCAGTATTCCCAAGGCTTATGGATGGGCCAATATGCACCCTATGACACTATTAGTCAGAACAATGATGGAGTGCGACAGAAAGTATGGACGAAACCTATGGGTTATTAGAGCTAATGTATAGTCAATTTATCTAGCATACTATATTATAGCTCAATGCCTTTGAGAAGATGATTGGTGAAATACATAGGTTTCTTTGTGGAACCCTCTTGACAGAGGAGGATTGAACTGACTGCAACGGTGAGGTATACTCATAACATTTCCCCTAGCATTGGCTTAGAGTATATGGGTAGATTAGATAGGTACCTCTTGAGATCATTGAAGGTTTGTTCATACTTCTGGTCTCAAGCAAAATAAACTAATTTCCTTAACGCTTTAAAGAAAGGAATGCCTCAATTGGTTGACTTGGAGATGCATCAAGAGAGGGTGGTGATCCGACCAATTAGCCTCTATACTTCCTTGATATTCCTCGGTGAGCTCATCTCCTGCCAGGCCTGAATCTTCTCAATATTAGTCTTAATTCCCCACTCGATCACTAAATATTTGAGGAATCCTCGCTCTTAACATCAAATGTGCATGTATTGGGGTTAAGCTTCAAACTATACTTCCTCAAAGTAGCAAATGTCTCCTCTAAGTCATAGGTGAGGTCTTCGGCCCGAGCTAACTTAATTAGAATGTTGTCTATATATACCTCGACATTCTTATAATTTGATGGTTGACCACCTTGTCTACAAGTCTTTGATAAGTTGCCCCTTCATTCTTAAATCCAAAGGATATGATAATATAACAAAAGGTTCAATTTAAGGTAATGAAACTGACCTTCTCCTGATTGTCCTTTACCAATGGTATCTATGATAACTCTGATAGATGTCCAACATGCAAATAAGCTCATGGTAGATAGTCAAGTCTACCAATTGATTCATCCTCAAGAATGGATAACATTCCTAGGGGCAAACCTTGTTTAGGTCTTGAAAGTCTACACAGATCACTAGCTAGCTGTTGGTGCAATCTTGCCCCAAGCATTATTGGGTTTTAATGTTTGGCTAAAACATGTTTAAGTTAGGCAATGTTGGTGATCTAACGTGTGTGAATTGAGTTCACAGGAAAGTCCAGGTTGGTAGACTTGGCAAAAGGTGAAGTCCCGGAGGCGCGGCCTCTTGGCAAAGGTGAAGTCCCGGAGGCGAGGCCTCTTGGCAAAGGACTTAGCACGACGAAGCTGAGGGAAACGTCTCAAAGCTAGTGCAAGAAAGGGCACGAGGCTTGTGGAAGGCGGTTGAAGGCTTGTGTCAAGGCTAAGGGCTGAAGAAGAAGCTGGAAGGGGAGTTTCAGCTTGGTCAGTCAACTGGAATTGTGATTCAGTCGACTGATCAGAGTATCAGTCGACTGGACTGCATTTTCAGTCGACTGATCAGAGTATCAGTCGACTGAATAGTATTTTCAGTCGACTGATGGCAGAATAAATCACACACAGAAAGATCAGTCGAGCCAGAAGAAGGCAGTCGACTGGCACCAGTCGACTGGTCTAGGAGCAGTCGATTGAAATTCAAACGTTGGGCTAATTAATGCAGCAATTAATGCAGATTCTGTAGCCGTTGAAGCCCATCAGTCGACTGGTCATGGGAGCAGTCGACTGATGTCACGAAAAGCATAAAAGACAGCTGCGAGATTGAAGAGAGCACTTCTTCTTTTCGAGTACATTTTTGTGAGATCTTCAACGCTCTGTCTTTTACTTTTCTACTCTTCCTCCCAAAGCTATTTTCTATTCATAAGAGAAAGAGATCAAGTGTAAAGGTTTCTCCGCCTTCAAGAGTTCTTGAGAAGGAGATCTTTTCATAGTGAAAAGGATGTGTGGGCTGTGTGGATCCTTGGATTAGTCACCTCTGCGGAGGTGGAGACCAAGTAAATCGAATCGGGTTAGCGTTGTGATCTTTTCTCTCTTTTATTATTTTGCTTCCGCTAATCTCTGTGCAGAGAAAGATCAAGAAATATCGAAAAATGCTATTCACCCCCCTCTAGCGAACGCACCGATCCTCAACACTAGGTTGGGGTCGCCTTTGAGACCAATACTACATTTGCAAGCTAGGTCAGGATTTACATCTTGTGGATATGTCCAACCTCTAGAAGTTTGGTAACCTTTGCCCTGATTACTTTTTTCCTTCTTTGGGCCAAAGTGTCATCTCTTTAGCTTAATCAGTCTGGGTTCAAGAAGCACATTAAAGTGATGTTCCATGATTTGAGGAGACACGCTTGTGAACTCTCAAGCCGACCAGGTGAACACATCCTTATTCTAAGTAAGGCAAACTATTAGCTCTTGTTTAGTTCATTAGGGAGGTCAACTGCACCCGAGTGACTTTGTCCAAGCACCTCGGGACCACTTGCACCTCCTTGTGATCCCCTCGATAAGACCTTGAGAAGGGAACTCCGATAGGACGTGCACCTTGGCTCCTCTCTCACCACCTTGGCGCACCTTGGCGCAAGTCAATCCTAACCTTCTTGACATAATATCTTCTAGAGGTTGATTGGTTCCCCAAACTTCTCCTACACTCTATCCAATTAGAAACTTAACCTTCTAATGGTAAGGTGACACTACGACCTTGAAAGAGCTCAATGTTGGCCTCCCCTTCATAAGAGTTCCTCTCTAAGGGAGAGGGGTAGGTTAACTTGGCCAGTGACTTAACCTCATGTTCTACAAAGCTAAATAATGAAATAGGCATCGATCAAAGTTAAATCAGGTTTACTTACATATGGTCCAGCTCATTCTTAAAGAGAATGTAGAGCTTCCCGAGTTGATATACACCCGGGCCACAACGTAATCGGTGTTGATAACTCATATCATCAAAGTGTTGTTGTGAGGGGTGACAACTCCCTCTAGGTCCTCAAATTTGAAGCTAAGGGTCGATTCTTAGCCATAGTTCTATTTGGTGATGACTCCATAACTCTCCAACCTTAGCTATGAGCTTTCCTTATTTGGTTGAAATCCCTATCAGTGATTCCTCCCAAGATTATATTTGGTCTCTTGATTGGGGAGGATATCCCGATGGGTCCACCTAGGTGTTGCCCAACTCCTTTAGGGTGGATCCCTTCTCCCTTGGCTTGTATCACTCATTGCTAGCTTAATCTGTCTATCTTCTTAGTCATGGGGTCAAGATATTTTGGTCGGAGGTGCATCTGCTACCTCTAGGAGGCCGACCTCGAGGGTGCTGACGGATTGCTCAATCAATCTCTTCATTTAGCCTTTGACATCCTTAAGTAGTACAGTCACACTTATAGTGGAAAGTGTAGAACAATCGAGACGGCGGATTGTGTAGCCCTCACTTATAGACCTTAAGCTTCTTCAGTGCTTGATTCTCCTCTAGTATAGGGATGGGTTTCTCCTTAGACACCTTCAACAGGGCGTAGTGAGAGAACGATCGTGATGAACCCTCTTGTGTAGCTGAGCGAGAAAGATTCCACTCGATAGTCAGCAGGTGGAGCCCTCTCCTTTTGGCCATTTGCATCTCCTCTACATTAATGCATTTCTCAGTGCACCCAAGTGATCATTGGAGATTCAAGATTCCACTCGACGTAGTCAGCAGGTGGAGCCACCGACCTGTGATCACTCCTTTTGGCCATTTGCATCTCCTCTACATTAATGCATTTCTCAGTGCACCCAAGTGATCATTGGAATAGACATGAGGCATCTTTAGAGATCGAAAGAAATTTTCTCCTAGTAAGCCTAGAAGAAGGTGTTGGTAAGGAATTTTGAGGTAACGGTAAGCATTTCGAAAGCAGCTCAGGTGAAGCATTGGATGTATTCCCTTAAGATCTCTTGGTTCTGTTGCTCAATGAAAAGAGGCTGAGAGATATCTTATGGTACCACTTACTACTAGTAAAGTGATGCAGGAATATAGAGCTAAACCCTCAAAGAAGGGGATGACTCTTGTCTTCAACCAATTAAACCACTATTGAGCTAGCCCTGATAGGGTAGTTAGAAAGACTTGACACTTCACTCTATCTGAGCATTGGTGCAGGAGAACAACATTCTCGATCTGGCATAGGTGGTCCTTTAGGTTCGTAGACCTAGTGTATTCGTCGAGCTACAAAGATCGAAAATTACTTAGCAGTTCCTCTGCCAAAATATCCTTCAAGAAAGGAGTGTCATTGTGGGTTCGTTTCTCTCACCTCAGCTCGATCAGACTGGTTGTTTGCACCCTTTCGAGAGTCTCTCAAGGTAATTTGTGAACAATTGATTCCTAAGAATTCTCTTCTTGGAATGTAGAGATTCTATCTTGGCTTCTTGATGGGCGGTTTGTGTGAGATTGCTATAAGAGAAGCTCTTCGACTATGGTAGATACTAGCTGACTCATACTTTTGACTATTAGAGGAGTGACCAACATTTCTAGAGGTGCAGTTCATCCTCTTCTCTCAAAGGTGAATCTTTGTTCTCCATGACTTCTACGTGCTTCCATCTCAATATCTTATCTCTGACTTCCCACAGATGATGCCAAAAATGATCCACCTGAGATTGGACAGTAGATCATCTTGATTGGCTTTGTGTGGTCGGTCGCTTATCAAGTCGACCTCTAGTCAGGTCAATCATTGATTGAGTCAACTTCTAATCAGGTCAGCCACCTATCAAATTGGCTTCTAGTCAGGTTGGTTGCCTATTGGGTGGCTTATGGTCAGGGTGGTTGCCTATCAAGTCAGCTTTCGGTCAGACTAGCTGTCATGAGGAAGGAGACTGTGGTAGGTTGCTGTTAGGGAGGCAAGATGATGAATAACAGGGAAGATCTGCTCTCACACAAAAGAGTTAGAAGGGTGGCCGAGTGGAATCTCGATGAAATCGCTCCAATGCTCAACTCAGATTCCTCATAAATTAGGAACATTCAAGACACTTAATAACCAACATAGCTACATTCTTGCCTGAGGGTGACATTTTGTAGAGGGAGAGAGTAGTGGAGGGGAAGTTTACCTTGCACTCCTCGAAACACTTTCCTACTATGCAAAATTGTGTCTTCTCCATATTCCCACTCCATATCCTGCACTATCAGGCACACGAGTCCGTAATTCAATAGTGTAGTTGATCTGCGCCTAGCATTATTAATTCAACTATACAGGTTGATCTCCTTCCTTAACCTCCTACAAAGTTGGGTCGGAAGGTGATCTGCTATTGGAGTGGTAGG
This sequence comes from Curcuma longa, assembly GCF_044706935.1. Classification (NCBI taxonomy): domain Eukaryota; kingdom Viridiplantae; phylum Streptophyta; class Magnoliopsida; order Zingiberales; family Zingiberaceae; genus Curcuma; species Curcuma longa. The sequence continues at coordinate 4,654 of NW_027430287.1, read as the reverse complement.
TATTTGCCATGTGGGCCCCAGACCCTTCATATCAAGAACATTTCTCACCAACATTGATGTCGTCCAATTGTATCACAAGTGCATGGTGTTGTTAAGTAATAAAAAGTGTATCATCCTCTAGGACTTTGTTGTTGAGTACCAAAATACTCGCAAAGGTAATTATCTAGACAATTGAGGGAAAGATGTATTGTGGAAAGAGAAATAAGAGTGATTGAAAGAGAACAAGGAGAAAACTAATTTGGAAGGAAGGTGACTGTGATGAATGTCGACAAATGCAATGCCTTTTATCTCAACATAAGGATTATTAAGGGATTTGTCCAAAGGTGATCGGATATGTTTATGGGGTAAAGGGAAAAACAAAAACATCGATGTGTCTATCCTAATCATAATTCATAAAGTAGAATAAGATAAACCCTTTAAGATGTATGATAATCGTGAAAGCCTCAAAACAATTAACCACTTTCGTGGTAGCCTTATTAGGGTTGCTTTTAGGGGTGCTCCTGTCACAAGAGTTCCACGAACCTCTAGTTGTCACTTTTACTTCATAATACGAACTCTCAAGTTGGTTCTAGAGACTAGAGAATTAGGGTTCCCCGATAAGTACTCTCCCTATTATCTTTTGATCCAATCATATATTTATATGCAATGATTAGGATTAGGATTCACCCCTTGGTCTATCTCGATGGGGTTACTATCTAGTTGAATCCAACAACAACGATAGGTGGAAAGAAACACAAACTAGAGCAATCATAAGTCGTATGCGTCATAAACAAAATGAGGATTGATGCATTTATTTGTCTAACAAAATATCAAGTTACTTTCTAGTTCTAGAATAAGAAAACTACTCAAAGATATCGGTCATTAATGTCGTAGCTCCTTGTCTTTGATACCTTCTCCTCCTCAATCCCCTATCACGAGATTGGGAGATCCCCTTGATCTCACTAATCACTCGATCCTTAGGGTTTGGTTCAAGAACCCCTCGATCCTCGAGTCCAACCCTTAACGATCCTTTGCATGGTGTATCCTTGTCCCTTTTATAGCATTTGAAGAAGGTTTGATTTTTAACCAAATCCGTTTAATTAAGGAGAAAATGGATCAACTCCATGACCATGTTGCTCCCTCGACTGTAACTCCGAAAGGGGTAGCATTTGGCATGGTCATGTCAAGTGGTACAGCCAAGCCATGTTTAGCCCTAGGCTTCACATTGTTGTTTCGTTGTGCGCCTTTCCTCCTCGTAAGCATATGGTCATGGAAAGGGCCACGGATAGGCCGTATAAGTTGTTGACATGAGGCTTTCTGTTTGTAGATACGTCCAAAAATCAAGATCTTCATTCCCTATCAATAAAACAAGCAAAAGAGTAATTTCTCAAACTACAAATATAAAAATGAATACAAATCCTAGAAGTTAATACAAATGTGCTTATGTAATGTAGGAAATACATACAAAATATGATAAAAAAAAATATGAGTATGAATCACACATATTAAATATCCCCATATTTAAATCTTTGTTTGTTTTCAAACACAAATCAGCAATTAAAACTCATGTGTGTGAATATCACATCATCATCCCTAGTAGTTCATCTACTCCTATTGGTAGTATCACTAATAAGCAAAGGCACACGAATAGTTCACTGAGGCCAAACCAAAAAGTTCTTTGTGCATAGTGCAATATAACTTAATCTTCAAGTATCAATTTTCAAGTTAAGTTATTTTGGCATTCCATCGTGTTCCTAGAGTTACTAATTATAACGTAAGAGACACTTACCTGTCATATGCAAGGATCATCCCCTGACAATGCTTTGCATTGTCCACATAAGTTCTCAGAGAAGTGTTCGATGTCGAGGAAACTAATATGTATTTCCCCAGTAACCTTGGAATCTCAAAGGGGTTCCTAGTCAGTATTTCTTCAGTAATCACTATGTTTCAAAGGGGTACCAAATTGCTTCTATTCATTATCAAAATAATTTTTTTTTTACATTTCCAAAAATAAAAATTTTCTTTTATCTCCCTTTTTATGATTTTCTGGACTCAAGTCTTTATCTAATAACCAAAATGTGTATGAGTCGTCTAAGGATACCAAGACACTAATCTAACAAGATGATTCATAACTTTTATGTGTAAGTGAAAGGAGATACTAATCATGTAGACCTACAATGAAATTCTTTGACTCAACAATACTCATGTTCTATTACTACAAGATAGAAAAAATGAATCGCTAAGTATATGAGCATACTATCACAAAGACATTGAGTTTTAATATGCTAAGGTTATACTATAAGCAAATCATATGCATGATGATCATGGTAGTAAACAAATACAAAATAAATTTGAAAAAATAAATACAAAACAAAAATGATGCATGATGAATAAAGCAAAGCTAGCTAAACACCCTCGACTTAAACTAAGTACTGTCCCCAATATGAAAAGAAAAATTAAAAAGAAACTACTATGAAGGAGGAGGAAAAGGATAGAAGTTAGTAAGATTATCCAATGATGTATGCCAGTTGCATAAATCATCCATCTAATGGAAGTGCTCCTCTTCTCTCTGACGGTGCTCCTCTTCATGCAGGTAGGCTCTTCTACACATCGATAGTGTCCCTCTATCCTCTAGTATTACTGTTATGCCCTATAATTGCACTTATCTGATAAGTGTCGCTGCTCAGCCTGCTCGATTATGATGGAATCAAGTATCGCGTGGATATCTGAAAAGTTATAGCTTGAATACCCCAGAGTAGATCTAGTAAAAGAATATTTAGATGGGGTGACTCGTGTGAATGAGTGAGGCAGGGGTTAGGGTTTTGAGTGATCTAGGGTTTGAGGAGAGAAGAGCTTTGGGGGAAAGGGAGAGGAAATGATGGAATTGCATCGGAGAACATAGGAGAAAAGGGAGTTTAAAAATCCTCTTCTTTGGTGAGACATGGTTGTGCCAAATGACACAACTTGGTCGTGTCAGCCTCTGGGCATGGTGCTAATCTTGTAGCACGGGAGTGGCTGCAAACATGGTTAACCCTTGTTAAACTTTGAGAAGGCGTCGATGGGTGGCACCACCGTGTTTGACAACACGACTGGGTCGTGTTGGACTCTAGAAAGTTTGGCGCACTTGTGGTTGATGCCACAATCTCCCTGTGCTTCTCTCTAGAATAGCCACCACGAGCGTGGTCGTTGCCACAGCCAGCTGGAACTTCCTGACCTTAAAAATAAAGAAAGAAAAAGTTAAAAATAAAGAAAAAGAGGGAAAACTTAAATGAAAAAAATGAGAAAAAAAACTTGGGTTGTCTTCCAAAAAGTACATATTTTAGATCATAAACTCGACCCTTGTAAAACTTAATTGGGTGTCTTTGATTCGAGGAATTTGTGCTTTCTTTCTCTTTCAATTAACTCAATAGAGGAGTATCTCTTAAACCTAGCTGAGCAAGATACTTCATAACCTTGTCGTTATCATTCCTTAGTCCTCCATCAATTTTGCTCAACTTCCAAGGGTAACTATATCTCCTAAACCTTGCTCGTGAGGGGAACAAGATACTTACTTGCTCCATCTCTTGGTCCTTTATCGGGTATGCTCAAATCTAAGGGTCATTAGGTGAAAGTCCATGACATTCTTCTTTTGCTTTCTGCTAAAAATTTATCCTACAATAAACATCTTTCACAAAAGTTTGATTAGTAGTCTTAGATAATTCCAATACAATTTTACCTTCGTCAATTGTCAAAGAGGGTTTAGCATCAATTATGGCTTCGACAGTGGCAAGGAAATGGTCTTCTAAAATATCGAGAGTCTAAGGTCCATCTTCGATATAACAAGTGGAGTGAGAACAATAAAATCTATATTCTCTTCATTTCTTGCACCATCGTCATCCTCCTTGCTCTCCTTGAGCTCCTCCAAGCTTTACTAATCCTCGAAATGATAGCATCTTAATATACAAAAGGATTGGTTTTGAGTTGCCTAAAAATCTATTTGGAGACGCTCTTGGATAAGAGCTATCAATCTGCACAATTTGAGCTTCCAACATCTCATTAAATGTAACTATGCCATCAAGCATACTTCGATTTCATCCTCTGTGACTTGATGTGGTTGTCCAGAATCTATCGTATGTTGCCCAAGCTCCTTGGGTTATTTAGTTTGAGATGTAGTGAAATTTTCCAAAAGAGTTTCTAAGTTAAATTTTGGTTCTTGATGAAATTCCGATGGTAATTGATAGTTGTTCTTTCAACTTGATCTTGATAGTTTATGTAAGAAAATTTTAGAGGGTTTATCCAATCAAGGTTATTGGTGTAAAAATATGAATCGTTCTACGACCTTTAGTTGTAGTTGGGGATGAGATCCACTCGTTCATATGGTGCAGGTGTAAATATTATTGGGCAACTAACTGTTGTATGATCTTCTGCACCACGAATCTCACAATAATCATAAGCAAAATTCTCAGCTTTAAGTTTATCAAGCCATTGGGTTAGAGTATCCATCTTAGCATGCAAGGAAAAGGAAAGAAAAGAAAAAGAAAATAAAGATAAAAACTTTTTTCTAAAAAGATAAAATAAAAGAAAAAGAAAAATCTAGATTAATCAAATTATAAATGAGACTCAATATTAACAAAAACGCAACCCCAACAGCGACGTCAAAAACTTGATGTCGTTCAATCGTACTGCAAGTGCATAG
>NW_027430286.1:0-6206 GCF_044706935.1 Curcuma longa | reverse complement strand
GCTACATTTGGCTCGGTTCATTCACCATCCTAGAAACAACAACTCATTTTAAGCCATCCAAACGGAAGCAAGACAACAATCCGCAGAAGATACACGAAAGAAGCATAATAATATTGTCTACTTGCATGTTAATGATCACCAAGCCTATGAAGAACGCAAATTGAACAATATCTACTTGGAAACTATAGCTTTTTCAATGTTCGATCTTTATCTTATTAGGCAAAATGTAAAATATCATCATTTTCTAATGAAAATAACAGACGGCACTTCAATTCTTCTATGAGGTAATGATTCCTTGTTAGGTAGGAATCTATAACATTTACAAGAGAAAATGACTAATAGACTAAAATGTCCCAGCTTTGTAATCAGAAGAGTATAATTTAGCACGCCACAAAACCAGAGAATCAAACTGCTCAAAGTCAAATACAACCGTAGTCGCTAGCTAACGAGCAAGGAGCCTATATGAAGGTAAGTCCTCAATTCTACTGACACTCTTTAGAAGAAGCTCCTGCTCCAGCCGACGACGTGTAGACTTCATCACAATCTGGATAAACCAGCAGTTAACAGATAAGTACAACATCATTATTATTTTGAAATTGACAAGTAAAGTTTGACTCCATTGGTCACTTAAAATATATCCATAAAATCAAAAGGCTTAAGAACGGATCCCCTGTATACTAGTTTGATTATATTTAAGTCAAAAAGACATTTTCAAACTTGTTTTTGCTCAATCAGTCAATTCTAGCTCTGAACTTACTGACTTCTTTTGTCGATTGAAAAATAAAAAAAAAGAAGAAAAGTCTGCTGAGTAATTCAAGAATACTATACTGTGTTGTAATTTGAAATTGAAAGAACGTCAAGTGTACAGAGTCATAATAAAGAGACCCTACATTTAGGGGGTGAAACTTTCACACTAACTCTTATATATAGAGAGAATGAAATAACATACATTGAAGTCCATGTACGAGGCGTGCATCGTAAGCCATTGGTGATCCATCAACTTGAAAGTTATGCAGTACATTATGTCAAAAGCCTGGTCATTCTCTGTTACAAGAGAAAGAGTCATTCTTTTGTACGTAAACACACGAACATCAAAAAACAAGCCATAGTATAATGATTCTTCTTAATCAACATAGCAACAAGTTTAAGAAACATGATGGAAGTAAACTGGGATGAGCATGCGAGAGATTGGAATTTGCATCGTGCCAACCTTGATGATAAGTTTGCAGTACTCATCCAGAAGCTGCTGGATCATTCAAGTTAAACACAACTCGAGAAGACAGAGAATAAACAATATGATTTCCTCATCGGAACTTCTGTGCAGAAGGATAACTAAACGACTAATTTTTTACACTTAATCAACTGATTCTCTAATTACAACTACTATGTAAAAACATGGATACATAAGCACCGCATAACTACGTAGATTATCCAATGAGGAATCACATTTAATCCAATGATTGCCAAGATGTGAACTACATCAATCTCTAGTTTGTGCAAATCTGATTAATGTCCAAATCAATATTAATTTTAAAAATATAGATTTAAAAAAAGGTTGTCAAAGGAAGTGAGTAGCAAAAAAAACAAGGGATGAATTTTCTAACAGAGGAAAAAGGTAAAATAAGAAATAATATTATACATAAATACATGGGAAAGAGATTGGAGGAATTTCTCTTTCATAATTTTCAAAATTTTCTTTCTTTCTTTTTTCTCAAGTTGATGTACTAGGATTTTGCCTTTAGATTTTCTATGTATGATTTAAAGCAAGGATTAAAATCTCGTGCCGTATCGGACGATACGCACGAAATTTTTCGTTCCGCTGAGGCACCGGCACCGACACAGCGCCGGCACAGGAAATCCGGCCGGGAACGCCTCCGGAGGCGTCGCGCGGCCTCGGCGACGCCTCCGGAGGCGTCCGAGGCCCGGCGACGCCGGCGGAGGCCTCGCCCGGGGCCGGCGACGCCGCCGGAGGCGCCGTCCGAGGCCGGCGATGCCGCCGGAGGCGCCGCCCGGGGCCGACGACGCCACCGGAGGCGCCTCCCAGGGCCGGCGACGCCGTCGGGGTCCGATGACGCTCCACGCGGGCCGCGCACAGTGATCGCGCGGTCCGCGCGATTTTTTTTCCTTTTTAAAATTTTAGATTTAATTAGGTTTTAATAATTAACTCCTAGCTATAGTTCAAAATTATAATTTGGGATAATTTAAATAGGCTTTATTAAAACCTATAAAATTATCAAAAAAAAAATTATTTTTTATTTTTAAATATTTAGATTAAATTTTTTATTTTAATTAATATATTTTATATTTTAAAAATATTGAAACTATACCGGCATGGTACGATACGGTACTGAAACTGTATCGTTCCGGTCCAGAACCGAAACTTTGGTACGGCTCGATATTTTAAATCTTGATTTAAAGTATTGTATGTGTGCATGATTTTAAAGATAAGGCAGTGTTTGTCACTTCCAACATCTCTTCCTAACATTTCTCCACTTAAGGGTTGATGGTGGAACCACAATTTTATTTTGTCTATAACACTTTATCAAGTCTTTTTTTGGTTATAATTTTGAATATATTAGTCTTTGCATCTCCCTTCTAGCATCCTCTTTCTCTCAAGTAGATGTGAGAACTTTACTCAGTATCCTCTTTGACATCGACATTGCAAAGTAATATCAATTTTACTTGGTTTGCCTTGATATTTACTAGGAGAGTGTCGGAGTTATTAAGAGTTAATAGTATATATATTAAGAACGAGAGCACATCAAGCAGACCCAAGCTGGGGAGCACAACAAGAACAAAGTATATTTGGTATATATAAAAATATAAAGCATTTATGATATCATTTTTGGTACCGGTTCAACCAAAGTTTGATAGTTCAACCAATGAACCATCAAACTGGTATTCTCATCAGTTCAATCACTGACCCTTTTTCAAAACATTTGTCCTCTCTTATCAATAACAGCAATTCAAAATTTCTTTCCCTCTTAATGAAACCAAAATTGGCAGATCTCAGGAGATTCATAAATACTCTACTTATTCAAACAAATTGTTTATTGTGATAGCACTAAAACCCAGACTAGAAGTCCAGTTACTCCAGGACACCATTAGAATTTAGAAGAAAAAAGGACTACGTTGACATTACATATATATTAGTAAGGATCAAGGTCATAAATTCAGCATCGAACAGTATGAATTTTAATTGTCAAAAAATCGTCAAAGCAAACTTACAGTGCTTAAACGAAAAACAAGTTCAGATTCGTACCTGAAAGTAACTTCAGAAAGACAGCTGCAATAAACGACCTGGGTTTGGCTGCAGTCATTACAAAAGTTAATTAGTGGCCTTGCTAGAATTTTATTGTTTCATAGATAAATAGTCCCATATTTCAACAGATGCTTCTAATCAGTCATCTATAAAGTTCTAGCTCAACTTCATTAGCTTAGCTAAAAAGCAAGTAAACTTATAATAAGATGAAATACAAACCAAGTTGAAGATCAAGCATTTGTATGAGCATGAATGTGATATTAACACCAGCTACTGCAAAAGGGTATTCCCATAGTGCTCGTTCTCCATTCTGTTTTTGGAGAAGATCTTGAAAGGATGCCTGCAAGTATAATTTTTCATGATCAGTTACAAACATGCAAAATGTGACCGGACTCACTGTATGTAATTTGACAATGAAACCAACGCCTGTATAGTTTTCATTCCCTAAAATGTCTTTGAATTCAAACAGAGCTCTTTCCTAGACTGTAATTACTCAAACATATCCTGCCAGATAAAGGCCTACATGGGTTTTCACTCACAAAAGTCTCAGAACTAGAACATAAGAAAAATAACCATAACTGTAAATGACTATGCAAAAGAAATTCTAGCAAATAATCAAAAGGAAACCCATTTTTACCAAAGATATCAAGTAGGTGTCCCTTTTTTCAAAACCATTAAAAAGGGAGTCCCTACTTTTATTGTATGTCTCTTTCATCCCTCCCATTAATTTTTATAATAAATTCAAATTGGAGAAATCCAAATTTTAATTTTGTAAAATCTGAATATATGAGATTCAAAATTTTCAAATAAATTGCTATACTTTACTAATCTGAATTTTAATTTTACAAAATCCAAATTTAGTTTCAACATTTTGTAAATATTTTATAAACCAAAATTTTCCAATAAAATTAGTGAAATCCCAAATCTAATATTATAAAATCTGATTTATTTTTAAATCTAAATTTTATGACTTAAGATAGTATAAATATGTACTTAAACGCCCAATACCAATAAATGATTCAGTCAGACAATGTGAGTCAGGCGATATGAAATTATGATAAATATACATATTAAACGAGAAAAAGAAAGATCAAAGAAGACTTGGATAATAATAATAAAATAAGATAGCATTTATTTAAATATATATGATAATATAGTAGGGGATAAAATCTAATAGCGTAGGAGGATCCATATATCCGACCCTACTTACCAGGACAAGGCTTGATTGCTATTCTTGTTGTAAAATCCAAATATTATAACACAATTTTATAAAGATTTTATGAAACTAAATTATTATAATATTTTTTTATAAATAAAACAATTCTATAAAATCCAAGTAACTTAAGATTTATATATATACTTTTTAAATCTTATAAGATAAATAATTTTTTTAAAATTATTTTGATTGAAATTTAAGGCATAATATGTTGTCCAAATGGACCCGTGCTTTGAAAATGCTAAATTGATGCCTATGGATAATTCTGTATCGCCAAGAATGTAGGAATTCCAAGATTGAATTCTCCATATGACTGCACAGAGTAGTTTCTGTCAACGAGCTTCTCTTAGTACTTCAATTTAAAGAAAACTAAGTCTTTCCTAGACTTTCCCTCAGCAAGATTAGTCAGAAGAGTACAAACAAGATCACCATGCAGATAAACCTTAAATGGTTCTAGTTACAAGAAATCTTGTCTTCATACTAGAATACTAGGGCAACTCAAGATTCTTCACAGCTGCTTACCATGAAGATCTATACCAACGTGAATTTTTAGTTTTAAGTAACACGGAGTACAAATGAACAAGACTCTTATGAGAGTTGTGGTTGAACCAGGATACAGAAAGAGCAAATCTGAGTAATGTTTAAGCCTTAAAGTCAAAAGCATTGACAGTCATGAAGTCTGTTGTAAGTAAAACAGTTATAAACAAAATGATGTTTATATGGATGACCAATTAGTTTTGTAACCAAGGAGGGAAGCACATCAAATTAATTTTCATGTGATCTGATTGATCCAGCCAAGGAAGAGAGATTGAGTTTTGGAAGGTTTGTGGAGCAGGAAGCTCTGAAGAGAGTAGGAATCTGAAATTTGGTAGTAAAACAGTGTGCAAAGACTGTAGAAGCTTAAGTATCACACCTAAGTGTTCTTAGGCATCATACCTTAGGGAGATTACATCACACAACTTAAGAAAATTCTCCAACAGTGTGCAATAGATTTCGACCGTTTCGTCCAACACGGTACGAGATTTCAAACTATAGTTTTTGGTGTCTTAAAGGTATGTTATTACTTTCTTTATAGTTTTCCAGTGGTGCTTCTCAAGATTACTCTGATATCATCCTAACATTCTAATTACAAATGCAATGCCTCGTCTTGTGCAGACTTGCACACACATTAGATTTCCAACAGTTGAAGCATATAGAATGTTCTTCATTTCTTCCCTCTTAAAGTCATTCTTTAGACGTTGACTTACACTAAATTTATTAGCTTTTATGATAGGAGCTACACTTGGTACAAAATCCTTCATTCTAAATCTCTTCAAAACATTATGGCAAAAATTAAAAGAGCATTCTTTTTTATCTATATCATCAAAAGGGTGCTCCTATTTTAAAAATTATTAAAAGAGTGTCCCACTTATAATTTTCTATCCAAAATACTCCTTTGTGCTCCACTCGTCTTGGAGCTACACCACCTTGGATTTGCTTAGTACAAAGCAATTCCAAGGTGGTGTTATTTTGACCAAAATTGGGTCAAAATAGCTTCGAGATGGAAGATGGAACTGCTTTGTATAAAGTAGGTGGTGTTATTTTGACTAAAATTGAATCAAAACAGCTCTAAGATAAAGCTATTTGATTAAAGCAGGTGGTGATATTTTGACCAAAATTGAGTCAAACCACCTCTAAGATGGAACTGCCTTAGGCTAGTGATGTGCGTAGGGTTTATAATCGTTTCTT
>NW_027430285.1:0-2245 GCF_044706935.1 Curcuma longa | reverse complement strand
ATCTTATATTATATACAGTTAGTCTACGCCTTTGGGGCTATTTATCTCCTTAGCCTTTGGGGCTATTTACGACTAATCCGAAACTATTCAACCCTGTATATATATTGGGAAAGATCTGCCCTTAATAGTCGGCCCTCAGCGGATTATTACCAGTATAATTGCGCGTGAATGGCATTCTTCACTACGAGTAGAAAGATCTGCAGCAAATTATAGTATTACGAACTTAATATATATACGGGGTGTACCTGAGCCAAAAATCTAGTAAGTAGTTCTCTTTCCTAACTTATAAAACGATGTTATATTATAGTAAGGCTCACTCGGCCCTAAATTACGGTATTGCGAGCTATCTGACGATACCCTTTCTTTAAATTTAATATCTAGTTTCAAGGGTAGCCTTGCTTATAAAAGAAGAAGAGGAGCTTATCCCGAGGAGAACTGAGCATAAGTCGGAGATCTTAGGCTCTTTGCTAGAGACTATTTCATCCCTCACTTCGCCCCCCTTTAAGACTGATTCCTTGACGCTTCTAGGCGAGAAGGTTGGCACCTGCTAATTCTCTTGCTGCGCTTACGCTTATTCCGACAACAGATTCATTGGTCACTGGATGCGTGCTAACAGAAAAGAAGAAAGTCCGAAAGTGGGTAAGCATTAAATTAACCCTGGTGCCAAGCTAAAGACAAGGGTGGGAGTATCCCAGGAGAGAAGAGCAAAAGCAAAGACGGCTTATGCCGAATTGAATGAACTCACTCTTGACTCTCCCTCTCCCAAGTCCATTCACGCAATTATACTGGTAATAATCCGCTGCCCCTAATATAGTAAAGTAAATTAGCTACACTTTTCATACTTATTAGCTGAGTTGCTCGACTCTTCTTCTCCTTGAATGGGATGGGAGCTACAGGAGCGAATGATAATGACGCGGCAGTAGGAGATGAGCGGTTTACCCGTACGGGACAGAAGAATCAGCGGGTGGGTTAGCATCTTCCCTTAGTCGAGGGAGGGCCGGTCCCGAGAGAGGCCTTCGTTTGCTCCTCGTCTCTTCTCTGTGAGTTATCCCTCTTCTTCCTACGGAGGAATGGCTCTATCGACTTCAATCCCTGTCTATGGATGTGCTTTTCGGCCTCTTTTCCGCGTTCTTTCTCAACGTCGCCCCGTCGTTCTCACTCGGCCCTGCTCTTTTCTCCCTGCTCCAGTTGGTGTTGAGCTAAGAACCGCATCGCCAGGCCTTAACCTTAATGAAAGTGCTCAACCAATAAAATGTTTTTTATGACAGAAAGGTCCAGAAAGAGGATGGGATTGTAGGGAATCTCGTCGCATCCACACCACCACATATGTTTCTTTCTTTATCCGATGACGAAACGAAGGAACCGGGCACTTCAAGCACTCCACATCTTGGTCAAAAAGAAAGGCACCGAGCGAAGTCTATTCATCTAGCCTGCACTTGACCATCCCCCCTTGACCTTCTCCTTCTATTCTATAAAAAGGCTCACATTGAATCTAGGCCCGGTCGCCTTTCTATGAAGGCGAGCAGCCCCCCCTGTAGCTTATAGTATTCAGGGTCAGCGTCGCAATAGCAACTCCGAGAAGCTGGGCGCCGGGTGCGCCTCCTGCGGTCGTTTCAGTGACTCATAGGGCTTCCCTCAGCTCAGACTGGTGTCGCCACCTCTCCCAGGACCTGAATTCTTATCCCTGCCCGATGGGTCTACATTCATCCCTTCATGTCGTCGGGTACTCTTTTCTTCCCCGCCATTCTTGTAACCGTCACCTGTAATCCGCGCAGGTGTGTCCGCACCCCCTTATGTGGACGAGAAGGAAAGGGCCGAGTGAGAAAATACTCGCCTTACTATAATATAACATCGTTTTAAAGTTAGGCCCAAAAACCTAGTAAGTAATTATGTCAATGGTACACCATGTTAGACCTGTTGCTGCAGGTCTTTCGTAGTTTTGAATAGCGTCGGCCCTTACTATATATTTGAACTTATATTATAGTATGGCGGAATTTAATTTCTTTTAGGGCTTAGTCGTAAATAGCCCCAAAGGCTATTTACGACTAAGCCTAAAATCAATATAAATTCCGACCGCAATTTAACTATATTAGGGCCGACCGCCAAATATATGGCCTAAAATCAATATAAATTCCGACCGCAATTTAACTATATTAGGGCCGCCTTACTATAATATAAGTTCCCAATATATGGCCCTAAAATCAATCTAAATTCCGCCATACTATAATAAATTCCCGATATATTA
>NW_027430284.1:0-19413 GCF_044706935.1 Curcuma longa | reverse complement strand
GACACGTCAGGAAGGAAATGCGACCTGCAGGCAAGGTAAAATTCGAGCTCGCCGCAGGTCCCCCCAAAACATACGTCGGCACGCACGGACCTACAAAACAAGTGAGAGGAAAGATGCACTAACACAAGCACACCTTACACACCAGTCTGCGCCAACAATCAAAGACAATTAGAGGTTCAAAAGTAAAACGATCACTCAAAAGAACAAATAGCACACCAAAGTTAACTTCCCACAAAGGAAGACCTCAAAACAGGTAGAGTATCTGTTATAACACCAAAAGAGAAAGGGAGAAGTAAATTAAAGACTTGGCTTCGCAGAAGCATGAAGCTCCCCCCAGACCTTCTCAGGATTCAGGAAGCCTAGATTAACATCCCTGGGTAACACACCCGACTGGATGAATTGTTTTACAGCACCCTGGAATCCGTGCAGAAGCATAGTACCAGTCTTTTTCCCCAGCATGGCCTGGAACTCAGGAGAGGTCAAAAAGGCTGCCTTCTGTTCTTCCCCTTGCTTTTGAAGATCGGATACTTGTTGCCGAAGAGCTTCCATCTCAGATAGGGCCTTATCCCTCTCATCAAGCGCCCGCTCCCTATGTTCTTTCTCTTCGTTCAGGTGGGACTCCAGCTCTTGTACCCGAGCGGTGGCCTGTTCCAGGTCCTGGTGGAGCGCCCCTTTTTGCTGATAAGCCAATGCAAGGTCGGCCTCCAGCCTTAACCTGGTCCTCCCCAGAGGTCGAGGTCTTGCCGAGCTTTTCCTAACGCAAACTGGGCTTTGCGAGTGGCAGCTTTACTTTCTTCCAACTCCTGCTCCAATTCCTGAAGTCTAGAAGTCCTGAGCTCAGCGTCTAACTTTAAGCGATCAACTTCCTGTTTTAGCCCAGCTCCCGCTCGGGACTCGGCCGACTCAGCCAAAACCTCTAGCTGCTTTTGCAACTCCGCCACCTGAGCCTCAAGACGCGACTTGTCCAAGCTAAGAAGAGGCACTCTGCGATGGAGCTCCTCACATTGCGTTACCACCTGGACAGAAAAAGGAAAACTCACATCAACCAGTCGGGAGAAAACAACAGCCCTAAGTCAAAATTCCATACCTTGCCTAGATTACCATGCATATGGCTAAAAATGGAGTCATTGTCTAGAGTAGGCAACACCTCCCTAGCATACCTCTGGAAGTCCCCTTCAGAAGACTCCTCCACATGAATGGCCAAAGGAGAACGGGGAGGACGGATAACCTTAGACTTCTTATTCTTCTGGGAAGCACCGGCAAGAGACGAGGATGCCTTTCTCTTATCAGGACACGACTTGGCAGAAGAAGAGGGGACAAGGGTTTCACAGGAACATTAGCCGTCGAAGGCTCCCCCTCAGGAAAGGAGACCTGCCCAGACACCTCGACCTCAGGAATGTCAATCAGGATGGGCTCAGAAGCCCCAGGAGTGGCCAGACGTTTGCTCCTTTCCTCCCGGATCCTCTTCCTGGCTCTGGTCTCCCGGACCACCACGGGAACCGATTCCTTGGGCACCGAAGCCTCGGACGCCCGATCCGCCGGAGAAGGGGAAGCAAATCCTTCCTCCTCGAGGCCAAAAGAGGCATAGAACTGTCCGGAACTCTCTGGAAGGGTGGAGGACGACGCCCCATCCCACACAGCAACCATAACAGAACTCGCAGGCTCCCCAGCAACCACAGGACTCTGCGGCTCTACAAGCCCCGCTTCTAAGCCCACAGGCCTACCCGGCGTGAGGGGAACATCAGCACCAGGGGTAGCAGTCGAAGCCCCCTCCACCTCCGTAGAAACCCACCAGCCATCAGTATCGGATAGGTCCCATCGCAAAGCCTTCCGCACGGAGGCATCCACCAGAAGCTCGTCTGTAACCAAGAAACAAAGGAAGAGAATTAGTTAGCCTAAGAAGGAAACTATAGCAAACACAGGCAACTTACATAAGGAGGAAGTCAAAGGAAGGCAAGTAGGGCTGAGGCCCGCGCGATATAGAAGGGCCTCATTAGATACCAGCTTGTTGGCATCAAGCAATAGGGGAGATAACGTCTCCCTAACCCGTGAAGTGGACGGATAAGAACCCAAAGGAGGAGGGGGAGGCAAAGCAGCTTCCCAAGCAGTAGACCAAGTGTAAGGGGTTGGGGGCTTAACGTAGAAAAACTTATGACGCCACCCCTTCTGAGACTCAGAGCAACCAGACAAAAACTTAACTCCAGACCTGGCGGCGAAATACACCACACCGGGCTCACTCTTCTTGGGATGAATGAACTGGTATAGAAGGTGGGGAGTAACGGGTATCTTGTAGACGTGGAAAACAATAAGGGCACCGCACAGTAAGCGGTAGGAGTTGGGAGCAAGTTGGGACAAGGAAATGTTGAAGAAGCGAGCCAGGTCATGGAAAAAAGGAGGAATAGGGAAACGCAAGCCGGCCTCTAGCTGGCCCTGGAAGAAGGTCACATAGCCGGTAGGAGGCTCATGCGGGCGCTGAAGGGAAGTGGGTATCCTGATTAGATGATCGCGAGGAATGCCATGGCGATCCCGAAGCACTGCAGCGTCATCAGGGTGCAGCAAAGAAGTGACAGACTCACACCAAGGGATTGAGCCTCCCATTGAGAGTACAAGAAAGGCAGTAAACCAAACACAGAGAAACAAACAAAGAAAAGGAAGAACCGAAGGATGAACAAGGAAAGAAGGAAAGAAGAACGACGCCCCAGGACCCGGAACCAGAAAACAGCAAAACAAGACCTAACTCAGAGGAGAGACTTACTAGGAGGAGCAGACATGATCGAAGGGGAAAAGAGCCGAGGAGCTAGAAGGACGCGAACAAGACCGGAGGAAAAGCAGGAACGCACGGACGCTAGGGTTCGCGGAAGCCAGAGAGAAAGGCGACGGGGCGAGGGAAGTTAAGTCGAACGGTCGAACCATCCGGACCGTTAATAAATACAGGGAATCAAAGCAATCCAAGCGGTCGAATACGAAAAAAAAAAAACCCCAAGAAATCAGACGACAGAAGGTCGAAGCAAACAAGACTTAAGTTCAGTCAGTCGAACTACGTCTCCTTCGACTAAACTAGGTCGGGAGGCTTGTGATCCGGATGGAACGACGTGGGCAAAACAGGTAGGATAAGGGGGGCCCCCAGAAGACACGTGGCAGCCCGAATCTCAGGCACACACCTATCCCAAAGAGCGGAATACAGACACCTTATCCCCCGCAGCCAGGGACAACACCCCACACATGCCACACAACCAACCCCGCTAAAGTAACGAACATCTGCACCGAAGACATCTCACAGAACCAGGTAGGCATACTAGCCCCTAACCCACCTCCCAGTTAGGGCAAAGGCAGGACCAACACACCAGACCAACTCCTGCAGACCCACCTGATACCTCACAACCAACAGGGAAGTAAAACCACAACCAAAGGACAACCTCCTAAGTAGGTCGCCGCAACATAAGCCGACCTCGTTACCAGGTCGCCGCACCATAAGCCGACCTCATCACCAGGTCGCCGCATCATAAGCCGACCTACACCGGAGGCCGACATGTACCAGGGGCCAGCGCCTAATTGTAGGTGCCCGGCCCTACCTAGAGGAGGGGTCTCCTATTGGTCTTCTCCACCACAACCCACATAAGAAGGCCAGAAGGGACCCGCCTACCTACACCGCTAGGAATACCAGCTAGGAGCGCCTCGCATCAGTACATTTCACCCCCGCAGGTTGGCCACACCCAACAAAGAGATAACACCAAAGCAGAAAGAACAAAGCTCCTTCGCAACATCTATCCACAAGAGGCACTCCAGTCAATCGCAACCCTTCAAAGAAGATAAGAGGTAGGGGAGGACCGCCGGATCTGAAGAACTTTTCACACAGCGGATCCTGTAAGTCCGCCATCTCCTCCAATCCCAAGCAGCTAGATCCCGAAGATATCGCCCCCTCCTCTTGCTCTATATAAACCTCACAGGTACGACATCAAACCCATCTTGAATTGGAGGGGTACATTTCCACTTTTTCTGTTGATCTGACTTGAGCGTCGGAGTGGCCACGCCGGGATTCCCCGGCACCCAGCTAATCCGTGTTTCCAGTGCCCCCCTGCAGGTCCTTTCTTCTCCGTGGTCTCGGGATTGGGTGACGTGGCCTCCCCCTTGTCCGGTGATTCTACTATCGTCGGTAAAGAGCCGGAACAGTGGATTTACAATAAAAGAGCAAAATAACTACAATGAACCTCTTTAATACGACAAAGTGTGGACGTTGTTTGTATCAATTAGATATTCCTTTTCACAACTATTTGAACTCCTTTTATAGTCTTCTTGAATCCAACAATTATGCTAATGTGACAACTATCAGTTGATTATTTATCAACCATAAGTTAATTGATCATAATATCTTAATCAAATTCTACCATTATGCCGATGTGAAAATCATCAGCCAATTGATCCACAATATCTTATCCAAATCTTATCATTAAAATTTTCATCTTTATCTACATTTGAATTAGTCGTTATAACATTAGTTTATTAATCAGTGCTAAGTCGACTATGTCAGTCGATTACAAAATATTTTATTCTATATCAAATGAATGTTAGTCAACTACACTAGTTGTTTATAAAATATTTTGTTTATTGACTAATGGTTCGAACTATTAGTTGACTGATTCTTACCCATCAATTGATTGTTCTACACCATAATACCCACAAACAAATCCAATTTGAAGTATTGGATCACTAATAAATTGGTCTCCAAGTATCGATCGATTGAGCAAATTACAAATTCTAAAACACTTCAGAGTATTGCCAAAACACATGGGGTGTGATTTTCACATCCACTAGTTGGTTGGATCACAACACTAGTTTATTAATTTCTTTAAATTCGAACACTTCTACACTACAACAAAAATGACTTTCCGCAGCGCGTCATCCGCAGCGCACATCATAGGCGCGCCGTTAATAGTTGCTTTGACGGCGCACCCAATAAAATGCGCTGCGGATAATATCATATTTTTATCAACCGCAGCGCGCAACAATAATACGCTGTTAAAAATACTTTTAACAGCGCACATTGTACGCCGTTAAAATTATTTTTGACAGCGCATATTGTGCGCCGTTAAAAGTATTTTTAACAGCGTACAATGTGCGCTGTTAAAAATTTATATTGACAGCGTACAATGTCCGCTGTAAAAAATTTATAAATTATAATATTAATAATATTAATTTTAATTTCTTTTAAAAAAACTCTTAAATTTTAATTTTAATTTTTTTTAAAATACTTGGTAATATGTCAAAAAGGTAACTTGTGAGAGCAAAATGAAATTGCAGATTTAATAAACCCTAACCTTGACCCGATCGATCCCGCCCTTAACCCTCGGATCGGCGCACGGAAGCTCGTCACTTCTCCTCCTCCTCTAATCTTCCCACAGCCGGTGGCGGCGCGCCTCTGGAGTTTGGGCAAGGTTTTCCAGCCTAACGCTGCGCCGCCGAGATGGGTACGCGTTTCACTCTGCTCGACCTCGAGCCTTTTTCCGTTCGTTAAGGATTCGACTTTGTTTTCCTCCCCTTTTCCTCAATTTTTTTTTTGCCAGGATTCCTATTTGTTTAAGATATCATCGCGATCCTCCTCCCTCTGCTTTGCCCTGCGTCGGTCGCCTCTCCCTCTCGTCGCCCCCGTCGCCGCCCCATCGCCGCCCCATCGCCGCCGATCTCAGCTCGCAGCTCTGCGGCTTATCTATGTATGTAGTTTTTCATGCCAGGAAATTTATCTATGTATGTAGGTTTTCCTTTTTTAGATAAAACTGAGTCTTATGAGTCAAAGAATGATGCAGTACATATTTTAATTCTATTGTCTCATTGAGCTTCACTCAAATATTATACTAATGCATTAGGTTTTGGTAATGCATTTGCAGTGCCCTTGTAGAGATCAATAAATGTTGTAGTAGAAGATGGTTCATGGAAATTGGTAGCCACTGTAAGTAATTTGTTTATAGGGTTATTATGGAAAATTAAAATACACCAACAATCTATAATCATGAATGCGATGATACTATATTAAGATACCCTTGTGTTATTGTGTAGTAGGATGTTGCTAATAGGTTAATAGGCAAGTGCAGCGGTCTTCATTAAGGAGCATACCACTCACTGGCTCTAAATATTAGTTGTCATTTGTTTCTGCTGTAAAGCTGTTTGGTTATATATTTAAGAAAGGCTAACAGAAAAGTACTTGCTGTTAAGGATGAACCCTACTTTCTCATTAATTTTGATCTCAGGATTCTTCAAGTTTTAGCATTTCTCTTGTACCTTCAGTATAATTCTCTTGCTTGTAGGATGTTAATGGTCCAGAAATGGATGTATGCAATCTTTTTGTTTCATCAAAAACAAAAGGTGCTCCTTTTGGAGGGTATGGCCCATCTGCTTATTGCTTGAATAATATTCCATCAAAAAGCCAACTTCAGGTACCTTCAGTTATCCAAGTTTTTGTTCACAGTTTCATATAGTCCACTGAACCGCTGTAATAGTTTCTATTCTGTCAACTTCTTTCAGACAACTGCTGCTATGGTGCAAAGCGTTCTTGTTTCTGGTAAAAGGAAGCAGGCTCTCCAATATGCACAAGAAGGTCAATTATGGGGCCCTGCTCTTGTTTTTGCTGCACAGCTTGGCGAGAAGGTTTGTATACTTTTCTTTTCTCTGTAATTACATAACTTATTTAGTTGATCTTGATTTGGATGCATATAATATTTGTTTCTTTTTCATGTTTATGATGCGGAAAATTCTTGTTTCTTCACTTGCTCTGATAGATCTCATATTTTTCTTGCAGTTCTATGTGTGCAACACTGAAGAAGATGGCTCATTTAGTTGGATTTTGATTTAATTTTTTATTATCTATTTTTGTTTCATGTTATAATGGGAAAAAATTTCTTCTTTAGATCTGATATATCTCATAATTTTGGTTGCAGTTTTATGTTGACACAGTGAAGAAGATGGCACAGCATCAATTTGCATTCGGATCACCTTTACGATCACTATGTCTGCTTATTGCTGGGCAACCTGCAGATGTGTTTTCTGCAAAGAATGCAGTTAATACCTTACCCGTGGCTTCACCTATGCAGCCTGCACAGGTGATTTAACTAAATATATACTTAGGAATTAACTTGTACTTATACTTCATGATGAATGTTCTCTGTCATTCTTCCTTTGTCAAGGTAAAAGTGACCTCTTATTTGATATGAACAAACTCTTGGTTGAAAGTAAATCTCTGGTCTATCAAATGAATGTGTTGTTGCAGCTAGGGCCAATGTTTATCTCATGATTTTGATATAAGAAAACATATTTATATCTCAATTTCTCTGATTTCGAACACATAAGCTTTGATCGTCTTTATGTTTGTAAAAGCAGAAAGTTCTGGAATCCTACATCATGTGCAGCACTGGTCATTGCCTGAATTACATTCATGATTATAGATTGTTGGTGTATTTTAATTTTCCATAATAACCCTATAAACAAATTACTTACAGTGGCTACCAATTTCCATGAACCATCTTCACAGTGCCCTTGTAGAGACCAATTTCCATGCTCATTGTCATGCTGTTGCTATCAAAGTATAGATTAAGAAGTATTCCAGTTGTTGAATTTGGCAGTTCCATCCTCCTGCTAACTTTCTATCTGTTGAGCTTCTTTGTCATTCACCCATGAAATCTCCAAGATAAGTTGTTATATATACAATTAAATATTTATACTATTTGTTTGTTTTCCTTCTGAATACTTGCATTATACCCACAAAAAGTGCCTTTTTTTAGTTTGCTGGAACAGGTTAAATAAATATTTACTTTGAGGACCAAGTGGATCAAAAAATGAATATTCTCATACTTGTGTAATGGGAGATATGTCACAAGCTGCATCTGTGATTTAAATAGTTCTGTCCAGTAAACTCATTCAAATATTCTGAATGTACCATTGATTGATGACAAAAAGTTGCTAGTGTAGGCATTCAGAAGATGCTTCGGCAACAATATGAGCCATAAAATTCTATAGGATACTACATGCATTTGTTTAGTCTCACATGCTTGCTTGCATCCACTACATCTAAATTACGAAATGTTTGCTGATGAGGTCTTCAAGTTAATTGCAGGAACAACAAGAAACTACTTGGTCAAGTTAGAGCATTTGATCGCCACTGCAACATGGTCCTCGAAAATGTTAGGGAGATGTGGACCGACGTATTACAACTTTACCCTGATCACAGATACCCAAGACGAGCAAGGGGAAGAAGAAAGCTCTTCCAGTCAACAAGGATAGATTCATCAGCAAGATGTTCCTTCGCAGAGACTCTGTATTTTCGTAGAGATTCATCAACAAGGATAGATTCATCAGCAAGAAAGCTCTTCCAGTCAACAAGTATATATGTGCTAAGTATCAGCACATATATATACACATAACCTCATGTATTTTCTGTTTTTCTTTATGTTCAAGATAACAAAGTCTTGTAAGCTTATCAAAACAGATGTGAATGTTATATATAATTGTTGGATTATAAATGTGTAATTTTATATGGTATTTGTGTGTGGTATTTATGTTATTAATTATTTGAGTTTTGAATTTATAATTGTGATTTAAATGGTTTAATTATTTTATTTTATTCACAGCGCATATTGCGCACTGCGATTGATCACATCCGCAGCGTACATTGCGCGCTGTGGAAGCTCGCATCCGTAGCGCGAAATGCACGCCGCGGATGATCACATCCGCGGCGCGCATTGCGCGCTGCGGAAGCTCACATCCGCAGCGCGCATTGTGCGCTGCAGATGTGATCATCCGCGGCGTGCATTGTGCGCTGCGGATGCCTAATGACTTTTAACAGCTTGCAACTGTGCAGCGTGCGATGTGCGCTGCGGATAGCATATTTGCGCGCTGCGGAAAGTCATTTTTGTTGTAGTGGGTAAGTCTAGGGAGTTTAGTTGACTGAAGGTGCATTCAATCAATCGAAGTATGCAAGTTAAGAAGTTGACTAAATAAGGATTTGATAAATAAAATATTTTTATTAGAGCAACAATCGATTTGATATCTAGTCAATTGGTGTTATAGTTGTTGGTTTTCAATAGTAATATTGTCAAATCCGTTAAATGTGATTGTTGGAGGTCATCTTATATAACATCTTGGGTGTGTTTGGTTGGGGGTCATCCGTGATTACCTTGGTTATCCATCCAAAGTTATCAATCAAAACCTTGTTTGGTTTAAGTAATCGACGATTCCCAAGTAATATTTCATATCCGACATATCAACATACGTCAGCAACAGAGGGCATTCAACTCGGAATCAGAAAACCAAGGAAAACTTAGGTTTTTCTTGATTCCGGGGTTAAGAGATTTTTTTTACAAAATTACCCTTCAATCTACGGCAAAACCCTCCGAGCGAAACTCGACTCCCGTCCCCGATCACGTGAGCGAAACCTAGCGAACGATCGAGCGGCGGCGATTCGAAGCCTTCGTCCACCTAGCGAACGATCGCAACCCGGTGGAGGCGTCGGAGGCGTGCACATCCCGGTGGAGATCGTGAGCGAGGAAGAGATGGCGTTCATCGAAGCTGCCATGGCCTCCATTCGCCCCCACCTCGCATCTTCCGCTTGCCTTCTTCTTCCTCCTGATTCACCCTATTCTCTTCCCTTCCCTCTATCCTCCCCTGCTCCTCCGTTCCGCCGACCTCCCCCAGGCCTTATTCCTTCTCCACGTCGGGGGACATTGAGGATGTCATCCGTCCTAGATCCTCCCTTCTCGGTCAATTTCGATCCAAAAGGGGGCTTTCCGTTACTGACATCACTTCCACGATAGGTTTCGTAAGATTGATCCTTGTCAATTAGCTGCCCAAAATGTTGTTAAGGTTTATGGAAATTGTTTCCACCTATGTGCATCGATCCATCTATTCCATTCGATGGGATGTTTCATTTGTCTTTGCTCTTTTGAGATGTCATTTTATTGATCCTTATCTGTAGCGCCATTAATATCAGGAATGGTGTGAAAAGCAATTGCAATTTTCACTTTGCTGGGGAAAGCCAAAGAGAACTAAAGCTATGAAAGCTGGTTCTGATCGTCATAGCCAACTAGAAAAGGAGGTGAGTCGCTTAAAGAGACAAACATGCAAATTTTTCATAAATCCCAACATTCATCTTTTGTAAATTGTGTGAAACTGATTTTCTTTAAGCGAAAGGAATGCGTAATCTCTTTTTTGAAGGATAATGAATTCTCATGAATATTTATCAATTTTCTAGTTTGTTGGAATAGGAATTGGAATTTCAAATCTAGAACACTAAATTATACTTGTATGTTATGTTACACATCATGTAAAGAAGTAAATTAGATGAAAGCATATAACTGTTAGAACCCTAATTTCTGATGAATGTAAGGAATCTAAGAAGCACTGGCAATGTTTTTTGTAGTTGAAAATTTCAAAACTTTTAACTATTAGAGTCCTAATTTCTAAGTTGTTTATTATCTTTTAGGTGAATGAGATAGGGGAGTTATTGCTATAATGGTGATCTGATCAGGTAACCCTTTATCCTGAAAGAATAAATTGTATACATTTGACTCACGAATTGTGTTATATCAGAGTTGGAGTTATTGAAGGTGTATGGATGGTGGGAGTAATTGATGAAATTACTCTGAGGTATTAGGATCTCAAGAGATGGAGGTGCTGGTTTACCTGTGTTGGTGGATACAAAGACACGTTATAGGTTGTGGATTAGAAGGGGAGTCTCTAATTAGGCATATTAAATCATTGTGTTATAGCACTTGTGTTAGTATGTTTATTATTTTTGTTGCGTACTCGAGTATTTGACATGAACAACACACATGGGTACCCTCAAACAACTAAATATCATTGGATTGTTTTTATTTTGCACAAAAATTGTGATTGGTAGGGGGATCATTTATTGAACTCCTCCTCTAACTAAACTAATTAAAACCGTTTATACAAAAAAGGTCAAAATAATACCCTAATATATTTTTCATCCCGAAAATATCTTTATTCTAAAATTGCTATAATAACTATATATAGTAGATGCATAGTTGCTACAACGTGTAGCAATTAGGGTTGATGTAGCTACTACATGTTACATAAATCAAGTCAAATTAATTAAAATTACAACACATAAAATAGTATATATCAAAATATTCTTTACTAAATTAATTAAAATTATTTAAACTTATTAAAATTGCTTCAATTTGATTAAATAACTTCAAAATTAGTGTAGCATAGTTGCTACACTATTGTAACAAGTATGGCCGAGTTGCTACGTTTGTAGCAGCTGCTATATATAACAGTACTGTTTTTTTTTTCATTTTTCTAAGTTAAAAGTGTTTTCATTAAGTTTAGATTATTTTCACCAAGTTAATAAAGAATATTTTAATATAACGATGATTTATATATAATAATTTTGATCAAATTAAATTAATTTTATTTTATATTATAACTACTTAAATACGTTATGGCATCTAAGTCATAACTATTATAATACCATTAAAACAAGAATATTTTTAGATGAAAAATATGTCATGATACTATGTTGACAATTTTTTTAAAAAAGAACATCCTCTCTCGACGAAAATGATAATAAAAGGTTCCCTTTAATCTTTGCCCACCTATCAATCATGACATTACTTCACTCAATCACGGAGATCAACGGCGTGACGAGGCAGGAATGGAACCCGATCTCGACTTCGGACCCTTTTTCGCGTCGAGTCTACTTCCTCCGGAGATGGTGGCCGTGTACCAAGCGCTGGTTCAGGAGTTCGCAGTGTGCGATCGATGGTTCGGCGTCGATGCCGGCATCGACGCAACCCAATCGGCTTTTCGTCCACTCCGCTACCTCCAACGGCCTCATCGGCAATGACCAAGGGTACGATTCCGCTTCCCCTGCCTACCAAGCGTCGACGCTCGAACGCTGTCGCGAGCCTGCAAGAGGCCCAGCAGAAGCAGGTGGCGGCGATCAACGACGGGAAGGCGCGCACCGAGGTGACCAACACCATCTCCACCGCACTAGTCCACGCCGGAAGGTACCGTAAACGAATCAAAATATACACGAAAAAAATTCTATATATAGAAATCATTCTAAACAACTTTATTTATTCGTTGAACAGTTGCAACAACGCATTCAGCGACGCATTCAGTGAGAACCCGGGACAACCCAGGATTGGTGTCGCCGGTAGCAGACGCCACCAGCATCGTCAAGAAGTTGACGAGCAACTGCCTCTCGTTGGCCGTGGCGTTTCAGGTCAAGAACGGCGCGTATTAATTGATCAACGAACTCCACCAGGAGTATGGATTTGAAATAAGTTGAAAGGAGATCGAGTCCTGTATCATTTGATTCATTTTGTTAAAGAAAGAGATGTCGATGCAATATTGCAATGAGTGTTCAATCAATCTTACAGGACTTAGTCTTGCACTTTTTATTCCTCTTTTGATCAACAACAAAATCAAAGTTCAGAAATTTACACGAACAGTCGTCGAGATCAAATTAACTCTTCCACAGCCATCAAAATCTTAATCTTGCACTGAACGAGGACAAACATGAATGCAATAATAGCTAATGACAAACAACTAACTTCTCTCAAGTCTAAACAACAAAAAGTTCAGCATCACATGGAATGCTGAACCTACTTGTTTACATTTCTCTTATGAACATACTTGTTTACATTTCAAGAGCTAGACTTGAATAAATTTGAAACAATATCAATTGAGAATAATCTCCAACCTCACAAAGATTCAAGCAAACTACAAACACAGATTAAAGAGTATATCAACTTGATCACTTGTCTGTTTCAGTTCCATGAAACTACATACTTGTCTATATCAACAGTATAGCAGCAACAGCACTAAACTAGCAAGAGAGAGCTATTTCATTAAGTAGCAGCAGCAACACAACTTGATCCCTGGATAAATTTCAAAAAGTAACAATATTTCAGAAAGTATATAAATAATAGATGCAGAATTAACAAGAGAGAATAAAATGTAAATCATCCAACAAGTTTAATTCTAGATGGCATTCATCCAACAAGTGTGAATCTACCAATGACATTTATCCAACAAGTTTTGTCCAAAATAATATCGTGACTGTCTAAAAGCATATCAAAATATAAGTACCAACAACCTAATTCAAATATCTAATTTATTTTGGATTAATCTTAGAGAGCTACTTCACCGCATAATCTTTTCTAAAATTCCTTTGGCAATGCGAAGAAATTATCAACCCTATGTTCATCCTTGAGAATATACTCCTAGACATCCATAATTTCGTGTTAAGAGAAGTCAAAAAGTTTCATTAACGCATTATATATCCTCATTTTTCTATCACTGCTCTCGGTTTATTTCTTGAAATAGGTGGAAATTCCCTTCATCTCCTCATTAGCCTCCGTAACAATAGTAACATACTTATGAATCTCTCCCACCAAGTCACCTAGAACATTATCAGACTTCGCTTTTTTTCTGATGGTTTGCTTCTTGCATGATGGAAAAACTGATGAATCTAGAGTCTCCATCTCAGATTTCCTTATTTTATCTCTGACAGATTCATTTTCGTGACCTTCGGCATGTTCATCTATTTCACACTCAAATGTGCTAGTTTCTTCATTGTATAAATTTTATCTTTTCTACTACATAAGTTGGGGTTTCTACACAAGCTCCTATGGTACGATCTTTCCCTACACAGACATCAGGGTTATCAAGGTGAGGGAACTCTTTGTTCTTTAAACCAAAAGTGGTTTAATGACTCTAAATTAAAAACATATCATTAATAAAAAAAATCCACAATCATCAAATAAATGAAAGCCCCACAAAAATAGAAAAATATACCTTAACCCAATCATCAAAGACATCCTTTGTTGCAATGATACACTTCTTGTTCCACCCAAATCCACTGCTATGATTCAACATCTCATTAGTAGCAACATGGACTACTTCTTTAGTAGCTTGTACCTTAACTAAATATGAGTCAAATTTCTTGATGGCACTTTAGCAGCCATGAGTTTCTCCAAATGCAGCAAGTTCCCAGTTCTAAAATCATTCTCACTCTTCCAAGCTAAATCTTTGTTCAATTCAACAAGGTAGTTAAGTAATACAACATCCTCTTATTTTGTCCACAAGTGTTTGGTGCATAAGTTTTTCTTTTAACCTTCGTTAGCATTGAACTTTCTACTTGTTCAGATAAGGTTGATAAAATTGGCTATGAAGTTGGTGCATCTTTGATCGTTGCTACTACTTTTAGCCTCTTCTAGCTCTTTCCTTTCATTGAAATTTGAAATTGAACCATCTAAATACATCATTGTGCATGTGCAAAATATAATAAAATTGTTTAAATGGATAATATATAAAATCCAAATACAAACAGATAGTTCAAATACATAGAAATGAAACCCAAATTTCAAAATACAATCAATATTACATGTACTTAATTGATGACTGTCAGCTCGTGAACATATCATCCACAAGCTTGTCTCTCCTTTCAGTCCAAGCACGATTGATCTCACAATGCCTGATCAAATCATCATTATCATCATGACTTTCATTTAACTAAAGAACACCAAACTTAATCTCTATTGGATCAATTATCATTTCAAATCTTATGAAATTATGGAGAAAACAATAAACAGAAATAATCCTACATTGAGTTTTAATTAAATAAAAAGATTTATCTCTCAATATAGCCCATTTAGCTTTTAAAATGCCAAAACATCATTCAATGCAATTTCTCCCTTGAGAGTGTTTCATATTAAAGTACTCTTTGGTTGTCATTAGTTGTTAATCTTGCCTCCATTCAATCAAGTAATACCTTTAACCTCTATATGGTGCCAAAAATCCTTCTCCATTTGTGTATCCAACATTATACAAATAATAACAACCTATATATATATATATATATATATATATATATATATATATATATATTACAAGTGAACATTTATTAATGTATATATCTATGTGTTAGATTTGAGGGGTGTCCAAAGCAATCATCTTACGGTTATATTATTTATTGGATAAATAGTAATTCACTATTTGAGTGCACATTTTCTATATATTTGATTAGATTTTAAACTCATTTACTGAATGTTCGCAATACGATTTATAGTATGAGAGAATTTGTGATTGAATCACAACTAGTGAGCATCTCTACATGTGCAATTATGAATGTATTAAAATTATCCCTAATTGAGGAATTAATAAGCATGGACGTCATCAATTCTGTCGAGACTAGCACGTTTAAACTCTTTGGTTAGCCAAGTAGCTGATCTCGCTAGTTGGAAATATTGGATGTTGAGAGTTAAACGTGAATACTGGTTAAAGGTAAGTAGTTCATTGGAGTGACCTGACTTGAGACTTTATATGGTTCTATATATATGTCAATGAAGATCTCAGTGCAGCTTAAGTGTGAGTTTCCTTTGACTTAAGGTATTCAAGTCACTTTGGCCATGGAGACTTATACTTTGATATCTTAAGCAAACATCTCCGAGGAGGTGTGGATCCAGGATGATTGGGTATAAGTCAAAGTGCCCGAAGGTGTTTAAATAGCACACAGAGGATTCACTGCTCATTGAAAAAGGAGACGTATACCCTACGGTCATTTGTCAGGATTACTAAAAGTCTTTGGCCAAAACATCACATGTTAAGAGTATGGTACTCTTGGACACATATACAAGTAACTTGAATCCGTAGGACAAGAAAACTAGCTTGGTCTAGGTGTGACATAGTCAACCTAGTAGGGACTGACACACATAGACCATATCCTGAACTAAGCGGGTATAAGACAGTGAAAGGAATGAGGCACGTTTAATTGGAGCTATTGAAGGTTTTAGAAATTATTCTAGAATCAATCGCTGATTTTTTGATCAATTAGGGATCATGATATACTACTAGGTGTCACTCATGATCATTCTGGAATTAATGGTTAATTATGGACGACCAACATAATCGAGAACCTATTGGGTCACACGCACTACAAATTTTATGAATAACTTAAAATGAGTTTGAGAATTGGATTCTCAGATTGAGAAAGATAAAGTCTGGTTGGATCGGACAAAAGGTAAAATGATGGAATTCATCTTAAGAAGAAATGAATGAAACTGATTTCGTTCAAATCAAAAGTTGTCTGGTTATTGAACCAAATAATTTAATTTTGAATCAAATTGAACCAACTTGGTTAGGTTCATGATGGAAGACATTTTGGCAAAATGGGAGAGATGAGGAGCTTTGTCTTGTGAAGACAAAATGAATAAAATTAGTTTGGGTCAAATCGGTGATTGTTTGATTAATGAACCAAGAGATTTAATTTTTGAACCGATTAAAATCGGTCCGGTTTGCTATAGTGATGGTTCGACTGAACCCAGTTTAGCTCGATCAGGTTTTTCAATTTTGGTTTTTTTTTTCTTTCTGGTTTTTTTCGACTGTCGCGTGAAAACAAAAAGAGAAAAAAACCCTAAATCATGATAAAGGCACTGTAGCTCAATAAAACACGGATCATGATTCTTCTGCTGCGGTTCTTCTTCTTCTCAAAAAGGGGCAGCACCGACCGCTGCTTCCCATCCGCGCGAGCATCGCCGATTGCGGGAAGAAGGAAACCCGAGAGCGCTGGTTCCGGTGAGGAGCAAGTAGCGAGAAAGAAACCCTAGCAGGCACGAGGGAGCTCTATCCCAATTGCGAGTAAACCTTGTCAGCGCTACTTCTTTGCCAGACGTCGCACGACCGATGAGAAGGGTTCTCACCGTGCGAGAAGGGTTTTCACTAATGATGGAGTCTCCATCCGACCGTGAGCCCGTGGAGCCTCTGTTTTTCTCGATCACCACAGCCATAGCTAGAGTCATCCTCTATTTTGCTCAGTTTCAGCCACTCCGGAGGAAGGAGGACGCCAACAGAAACCCTAATCACGATGTCATGATCCCCTCTTCTTCTTCTCCCCTTCCTCTGCTCTGTTCACCATCGTAGACCCCGATTGGGTGTTTTCTGCGTAGACGCCCGATTGGGTGTTTTCGGCCCACTACCGATCGCCGGAGAAGGTCTCCGACGGAGGAGAAAGGGAACCCGATTGTCTTCCCTGTTCTTGCTTCCAAGTCGTGTGTTGCTGGCTGGAATAGTAAGAGCCACTAGAACGCCGCCGATTTAGGGTTCTTCCTTTTGTGAGAAGACAATTAGTGGTTGCCGGAGAAGAAAGACCGACCCCTTTTTTATTTTCTTCTTGGAGAATTGTTCCATCATCATCGAAAAGGGTTTTCGATCGTCAATGGTTGACCACCAAAAAATACATTAGGAATACGATTTTCGATGATAGTTAGCCTCGAAAATGATTACAACAAACATTGTTGCGTGGTTTTCTGAATAAGATTTTTCTCTTGAATTAATCGTTATCGATCATCGGCTAGTACCGAAGACGATGACGCAACTCTCGACTTCGAAAGTCATTCGGACGAGAGCTTGACGTGGATCACCAATAGAGCCAGGACTTCAATAAGAACCGCTCGATTGATGCCAACTTCGCTCAACGTCATCAAAGGTATACATTGAATAATTTATTATTCTATAAAAATTTTAATTTCCTATCATGTCTTGTACGTTGTTATTTCATGTCTATGAGTGTGTGTATTGTAATAATTTCCTATTAATTATTAGTTATTTCTGTTGTGTACGTTTGTAAAACGTGTAAACACGCTCATTGCACCGGACGATCCCAACAATATATGCATATAAACTAAATATTTTATGATAATTACAACTTAATTATCATGAGGAATCTTCAACACATTCCTACTACTAATAGCATCTCTTAAGACTCTACCATATTATACAGATCCTTGCCAACCTGATAGAACATAGCTAAATTACATGTTTGGTGAGCATGCACCCATGGTATTAGTTACAATTTCACCCTTTTTGGTTCGAATGGGTTCTAGCTTCCTAAACAAAAATGTTGTGTAACCTTATATAGAGTTTAAAACTAAATAAAATTACCTACTATCTATCTCGTCGGATCTAGCTGTTTGGCATTTTAAGACCCTATTCTTTACATTATATGTAATAATGTGAAGAAAAAGATATTACAAGTTTCGTAATTGATATATTTATGTTTCCTTTCAATTTTCCATGAGTCATTAACAAATAATAAAGTTTGGCTAAAGACCTTCTATCCATCTTCCAATTATCAACACATTGTCGGTCATTATGAAAAATCATTTCATTTAAGTTTATAGACCAATATTATATTTAGACAACGCCTGAACAGCATATATATACTCCCCGTGAACCTAGTACTTCTTCTCTTGACAGTTGCAATGAAACCATAAATATCTTATTTTCCATCATCTTCATGCACATAATAATTACAAAAATCATTTTCATCTCTTGCCTTACTGATAACCGAGTCATATCGGTGGGACACTAATAGAAATATTCTTTGGCTAAATAGTTTTTGTAAAACATCCAATGACTTTCACCTGAAACCAATGGCAACTAAAGAGTGATCAATTAGGTCACCAAAAGGTCAAAAGGGAGAAGAAAAAGAAGTTTTACACTATTATTGACCATCACTATAAGTATCAGACATTATCTTAGAAGTCCATTTCAGATGACAAATTTAAAAGCAAAATTTAACATAATTTAGTAGCAAATTGTTGACCATCTACAAAGATTGTTCATTAAATATTGCATGAAAGCATCTCTGTTCCTCTCTACCTCCACCAATTAGTGCCTTATCTCCATTGACATGCCAATGAAATCCCTCCATAGCAACCTAAAGTTGTTCGTCTAATAGAGTTAATAACAACACCTCCATATTAATAGAATTTAAAACATAAATATGCTGGAAATATGCAAACCTAGAATCTAATTTTTTGGATATAATAATTTATTCCAATAGAAATAGAAATAGGTATATACAAAAAAACAAACCATAACTATATCAGCAACATGAGAAATCAGGCGTGATTTCAGCAGTTCAGTAGTCGTTTTCCAGGTTTGACCATACCAGTCGACTGAAGTGGTAAATCCAGTCGACTGGTGACTTAAAAACTGAACTGGTATAAGAGGTGAGTGCACTTCGTGGAAGAGGCACTGACCCTCATTCAAACTCCAAGCTCTTGTGCTCTAGTGATCAAGCAACCACCTGGTGTTCAACCCTAAAGCTTGGAGCAATCTTGTGAAGAAGAAGAAGCTCTCTATATTGTAATCATCTCTTCTCTTCTTCTTCATTTTTGTACTTGATTTGTGTAACTTGGTGTAAGAAGGTTTCTCCGCCTTCGGTGTTTTAACCGAGAAGGAGAGGAATAGTGGAAGAGTGGCTGAGTGAAGATCCTTGGATTAGTCGCCTCAAGGAGGCGGATACCAAGTAAAATACTCTTGTTAGCATTGTAGAGTTGTGAGGGAGTGAAGAAAATCTTTCCTTCATCGACGAAAGTTCGAAAAGAAGCTATT